>NC_056435.1:5056637-5356637 GCF_018296145.1 Oncorhynchus tshawytscha
AGCACAGATTGGCACGGCACGTTGGGTAGAATAATTGGCACAGCTCTGAATGAATATTTTACTATCTTCTGGACTGGTTCCCTCTGCTGAACGAGGGGGATCCGCAACACACTTCTACCGAGAGCTCCGTCTCAAATCCCTGACCATTGTTTTTAATGAGTGCACTCCATATGTCTTCTTGTGAGTGTGTGTGTGTGTGTGTGTGTGTGTGTGTGTGTGTGTGTTCGTGGGCTCCCTTAACACTGTTGACAGCCATTGATACAGCACCAGCTTCACTGAGTGTGACTGGCTGTCACGGTGGAAGGGGACATTAATTCATTGGAGACTGAAGGAAGGGGACTGGCTTTCTGCCATGACAGATCGATAGAAGGAGGCGTTAGGGAGAGACACCCTTTGGAAGACACCAAGACAGCAGCCAGCAGGCAGATATTGTAGGAACTCTTCAAAGAGCACTCAGTGGAACCTTAAAGAGACTGACTGGTGGGCAGCTGTCTGACTTAAGAGGAGGAGGAAGGAGGAGGAAGGAGGGAGGAGGACTGAGACGAGCCGTCATATCTAGCTGGCTGGCGTGATTAATGTTGAGATTGGAGAGGGAGGCTGTTCTACTTTATGAGGCCCCTGTCAGCTTTTACTGCCTGAAGTGAAGGGCCATGCAATCTGTCCTAAGATGGAGCCATCATGGAGAGATAGGGGGTTTGAATTCGCCTGCTCGGGTTCACTTCTTGTCTTGTTGCTGCTTCGAGTTTATCCTCCATACACAGTACCAGTCAAAAGATTGGACACACCTACTCATTCAAGGGTTTTTCTTTATTGTAGAATAACAGTGAACATCAATACTAGGAAATAACTCATCTGGAATCATGTAGTAACCAAACAAGTGTTAAACAGATTAAAATATATATGATGTATGTGAGATTCTTCAAAATATCCACCCTTTGCCTTGATGACAGCTTTGCACACTCTTGGCATTCTCTCAACCAGCTTCATGAGGTAGTCACCTGAAATTAATTTAAATTAACAGGTGTACTTTGTTAAAAGTTATTTTGTGGAATTTGCTTCTTTCTTAACGCGTTTCAGCCAATCAGTTGTGTTGTGACAAGGTAGGGGTGGTATACAGAAGATAGCCCTATTATGGCAAAAACAGCTAAAATAAGCAAAGAGAAATAGTCCATCCTTACTTTAAGACATGAAGGTCAGTCAGTCAATACAGAAAATGTCAAGAACTTTGAAAGTTTCTTCAGGTGCAGTCGCAAAAACCATCAAGCGCTATGATGAAAATGGCTCTCATGAGGACCACCACAGGAAAGGAAGTCCCAGAGTTACCTCTGCTGCAGAGGATACGTTCATTAGAGTTACCAGCCTCAGAAATTGCATTCCAAAGAAATGCTTCACAGAGTTCAAGTAACAGACACATCTCAACAACAACTGTTCAGAGGAGACTGCGGGAATCAGGGATTCATGGTCGAATTGCTGCAAAGAAACCACTACTAAAGGACACCAATAAGAAGAAGAGACTTGCTTGGGCCAAGAAACACAAGCAACAGACATTAGACTGGTGGAAATCTGTCCTTTGGTCGGATGATCTCCGCATGTGTGGTTCCCACCGTGAAGCATGGAGGAGGAGGTGTAATTGTGTGGGGTGCTTTGCTGGTGACACTGTCTGTGATTTATTTAGAATTCAAGGCTCAACTGACTAGCATGGCTACCACAGCATTGTGCAGCGATACGCCATCACATCTGGTTCCCGCTTAGTGGAATATAATTAGTTTTTCAACAGGACAATGACCCAAAACACATCTCCAGGCTGTGTAAGGGCTATTTGAACAAGAAGTAGAGTGATGGAGTGCTGCCTCAGATGACCTGGCCTCCACAATCACCCGACCTCAACCCAATTCAGATGGTTTGGGATGAGTTGGACTGTAGAGTGAAGGAAAAGCAGTCAACAAATGCAAAGCATATGTGGGAACTCCTTCAAGACTGTTGGAAAAGCATTCCCGATTTCTGTATCTCTGTGAGTTCAAATTGCCATTGATAAAATGCAATTGTATTCTCACTCTGTTCACAACGTTGACCTCAAACGTGCAAACCGCACGTCCACACGGCATGCACGTGGTCTGTGTTTGTGAGGCTGGTTGGACGTCCTGAAAATTCTCTAGAACGACATTGGAAGTGGCTTATGGTAGAGAAATGAATATTCAATTCTCTGGCAACAGCTCTGGTGGACATCCCTGCAGTAAGCATTCCAATTATAAGCTCCCTCAAATATGACATCTGTCACATTGTGTTGTGTGACAAAACTGCACATGTTAGAGTTGCCTTTTATTGTCCACAGCACCTGTGTAAATATCATTATCTTGGCAAAAGAGACACTCTCACTAACAGGGATGTAAACAAATTTGTTCACAACATTTGAGTGAGGTAAGCTTTTTGTGTGCATGGAACATTTCTGGGATCTTTCAGCTCATTTTTTCAGCTTATTTCAGCTCATGAAAGATAGGGCCAACACTTTACATGTTGCGTTTATATTTATGTATATAGTTGGTCTTTGAAAGTGACAGGCAGTGGAGCTGTCAGATGAGTGGGGCACGGGGGGAACTCAAGGTCTGTATTGTTTGTTAGTTCTCAGACAGGTAGCTATAGCAACGTGAGAGAGGAGCCAGTGTGAGTTTGCTCTGTGTGAGAGGAGAGCGAGTCGAGTGTTGCCCATGTCGAGGGAGTGAGGGAAGAGGTGACACTTCTCTGAGGTCTCAGGCGGAAAGCAGTGTGTGGTGTTTGTTTAAATTGGACCAGTCTGGTCTCCTGCTGGAGGTTGAGTGGACCAAGGGACCTCAGGGCCAGTTATTGTAATGATGAGAAACCGATGTGTGAAGACTAGAGACAGAAAGCTGTCAAAAAATGCCTTAGCAGGAAGTAGGAAGTAGCAAGTAGGAAGTCATTAAAGCAACAGGTGGTGTGGCATCCTTCTCATCACTTTCTTGTGTCTCTCGCTCCCCATCCTGCTATCTTTTCTTTCAGTCTCATCTTGCGCTATCACCCCTTACCTGAATCCCTCCCATCTCTCTCCTTTCTCTTCCTGTTTCTCCTCATCTCTCTCTCTCTTGCCCCTTACCTGAATCCCTCCCATCTCTCTCCTTCCTCTTCCTGTTTCTCCTCATCTCTCTCTCTCTTGCCCCTTACCTGAATCCCTCCCATCTCTCTCCTTCCTCTTCCTGTTTCTCCATCTCTTTCCTACTCATTCACTCTTAGGTTGTTTTTTTCACCTTCCAATCCAAGAGGTTCTTCTAATCTCTCCCTCTCCTGCTCTTGCTTTTGTTGCTCTACTTCGAAATCAATTACAAAACAGTCTGCAGTACTGATTGGTACAGCAGCATCTCCTATATTGGAACAGTGAGTTCTTTTTTAAGGTTTACTTTATGTTAATTCTAGTCCTCTGACTTCCTTCTCAGAGTGCTACTTAACGAGACTGCTCTGCTTCTAAATGCATTAGGGAAGGTTTCCAATTATACAATGCAAATACAATTAATAACATTCTTTGTCAGATAAATGACACATATCAAACCAAGGAGAGAGAAAAGGCACCAGGTTAGTTAGAACTCCTCTGCTCATTTTAATATTTGCATAACCCCCCGTTCCTACTCTGCAATAAATAGAGGTGTGATATCGTGATCGACCAAAACAAAAAGGAACGATCGTGACTAGTAGAGTACTTGTCTTGTTTCTAGGGCTATTAGCGTTTCGGCTATTTTGAAAGGATCTGTGTATAATCAGCCTACACAACACATTATCCAGAGATGGGAGTGGTAATTATGGGCTTTAATAGGGGCCAATTAGGCTGACTCTTCAAGCTTTACACTGTAACGCTTGGTTTCATTCCTCTATCCACAGTGGCATGTGGATTTCCTGTACTGTGAGGGCTGCTGTTACTGTGGTAGACATGGAATAATGTGAAGTCGGTTAAATCCTAGTGTAACCACACCTATTTCTAGTACATTCAAAAACATGAGCTGGCGCACGCCCAGAAAAATGTGTTTGTGTGGAGGTGCTGTCTAACGGCGAATATACTAGAAACTATCAAAATAGCGCTGGGGGACTATGGGACTCCCAATCACGTCCGGATGGGATACAGCCTGGATTCAAACCAGGGACTGTAGTGACGCCTTTTGCACTGACAAACATGATGTTTGTGTCTATCCTGTTTGACTCAAATCAGTACGAGATCACACTTTTAGGTACATTTGTGATATAGCTTGAATACATCAAAGACTGGTCCCTAACACGCTCCCCCTGAAAATCCCCCTGAAAATCAAGCTAGATAGCAGATACTAATGCCTTGAGAAAAAAACAGACGGCAGGCCAACACACTACAAACGGAACACTTCAAGATACCCACTTGTTACCAGACGCCATGATCTTGTTCAAAAACTCTTGTTTTTGTTACTTTGTTAGTACTTTTATTTTGATTGTTTTATGATGTGATTATTTTACTTTGTTACTTTTATCTTAACACTAAACAAATACACTTGTCTCCCCTTCCTCCCCCCAGTATGTCCTCTCCTCCTAGGCTGTAATGTGACGGACACCTCCCAGTGTGTCTCTCATCCAGAGGCTGCATGGTGTTGGAGAGATTGTGTCCCTGGAGCTCGAGGCCCAGGTAGGGAAGGATTCACTACTGTTCTCTAAGAACTCTGAAAACGTACAGCTCAAAACACTCAGTCGCTTTTCCAAACTAGATTATATTTTCGTGTGTAAGAGAGAGAGAGAGAGAGAGAGAGAGTGTGCCATCACAGCAGCAAGATTTGTGACCTGTTGCCACGAGAAAAGGGCAACCAGTGAAGAACAAACACCATTGTAAATACAACCCATATTTATGCTTATTTATTTTATCTTGTGTCCTTTAACCATTTGTACATTGTTAAAACACTGTATATATATATATAATATGACATTTGTAATGTCTTTACTGTTTTGAAACTTCTGTATGTGTAATGTTTACTGTTAATTTTTGTTGTTTTTCACTTTATATATTCACTTTGTATGTTGTCTACCTCACTTGCTTTGGCAATGTTAACACATGTTTCCTATGCCAATAAAGCCCTTGAATTGAATTGAATTGAATTGAGAGAGAGAGAGAGAGAGAGAGAGAGGGGAACAAATTACAAACATGTTCATTGCCATAGAACAAATCAGTGGAGACAGTCGATGAGGAAAATAACCAAACCAATAATGCAAGCAAAGATAATATCCTAGTTTAATAAAAGTTCTCATCAAACACATCTTTTAATGAACAAAACACTTTTTCCCCCCAGAGATGCCAATGTGTAGAACTGGTTGTAACCCTAGTGACTAAAAGTCATGTTTTCTATCCATAACGACAGTAGAGGACAGTAGTCACTCTTCCAAGATGTTCAAAACCATGACAATGGCATACTGTAAGAAGAGCAAATACCACACTGTTAAAGAGCATCGTTCCTTGCTAATAGAACTGTGATGACTCCAGACATTATTCTGATTGGTTCTCTGTTGGTTCTACTGGCCTTGCCGAGCAGCCATCTTTCGAAGCCCTCTTTTCAACATTCAACGGCACACTGAGCAATATTGATTGAGATAGTTGGGTAGTTTGAACATTAAAGAGCCTAAAAGTGGTTATTTGAAGACTGACACCCCTGCCCAGCACACATAAAGACACAGATACACACCGACAGTTGCTTTTAGTCAAACAGTCTCAGTCTGTGAGCCATAAAAGCATAAGATTCCCTTCAGACATATGGCCCGTCAGTGAGGGGTGTTACCAGGACTCTATAGGTATCTACTGCATACACCCCAACTTAACCCTTGTTTGACACTCTCAGCCACTGAATAGTAATCCGTGTACTATTGTGCTTACATACTTTATATGCCTCAACTGTATATAAACCCCTTGTTAACCCTTGGTTGACACCCTCAGCCTCCTGGCAGTAATCACTGCAGTGTTGTCACTCACACACTGACACCTACATGCGTTACTAAGACCCCTGCTACACTGTGGAAAGAGTGTGAGATCGATCTGGATCCAAACTGAATTGAACCATTATAATGAGGGCAATATCCTAGGAAACTGCAAGAGAAACAAATCTCCTTAAATCACTACCCACACAGCAGCCTATAATGACCATATAATGGAGGCCTCCAGTGCTCCCACTCGATTTGGACTGAGTATAAAGAAATCATATTTGCACGCCTTAAATTATACACCACCATTTTTTAAAAACGTTTTAAAATGACTAAGCAACCATTTATTAGAAATATTGCAAGTGTTATTGCAAAATCAACCATAGTTACAGGCTCTAGCCTGAACAGTGTTAAAACATGTAATGTGCTATTTAAAACCTCTCTCTAGGTAAATCTCCAACACGGTTGCCTAAACAATAGAACAAGGAATATCCAATATCTCTTATTCAACGTAAACACTAAGTCCTACTTAAGTAAAGGGAAGTCGAGCATCACGCCAGTATGAGGTCGCGGAAAGTCTTTTTCGTGAACATAGATGACAATTAAAGAGAAAGCAGACAGTGAGAGAGTGGGAGAAACAGCGGGTGTAGAGCGAGGTATTTGGAGCGGAGCGGTGCCGGATCGCTCATTAGCCGAGGCTGAGGTGGCGGTACAGGACGCCTGACACGTCTTCAAACATGAGATTGCGCCGGTGTTCGACTCGCGTCTACACATTAGCATCATCAAAGTGAATATTTAAGAGACTGAATTAAGAGAATAAAGCATATGCATGACAGAACCCATGACGTGTAAACCTTAGCAAAAGGGCATTAGTGTGGGAGAGAGATAAAGAGAGATTGAGAGAGAGATAAAGAGAGAAAGGATGTGTGCCATGCATGCAAGCAAACCTTAGCTTCCCCTGCCTGAGAGAGAGAGAGAGATTTAAGCACACATCAAATCTATTGAACTTTTACCAATCAAAACAATGAATTACACTGTAAATACCGAAGTAATAGAAAATGACAAAGCTGACGTATGACAGTCAGTGCAATCCAAAGCTGCATCAAGGATACTTCTTTAGAAAAGGCTGAATAATGTTTTCTAAAATTGTAGTCTTCAGGCCATGAAAAGAAAATGAACAAACAGAGAGCTTTTCATTTTCTACAGTGCAAAATCCTTGAAGAAAAAAAGTGGGAGGTACTTTATTTTCAACTGTTTTTCCCCCCAAAAGTTTCCTGGTATGACGCCTTTTCATAAAGACAGACTTTGAATTTTTATCTCACCTTAAGGTATAGAGCTTGTCATCAAAACATAATCTCTCACTGGTCTGCGCGGGGAAAACAACGGACAGCCTTGACCTCAATCTTTCAGACTTCTGGCTTGTTTCCTTCAACCCCTAGACCCTTCTTCTACCCCTTTGGTGTCCACAGATCTGAAAGGAAAGGTTTAGGAGTAAGCAAGAAAGATGATGACTCCACCTCCCCCATAGGCTAAGTGGAGTTCCTCCGCCATTATCTCTTACCAAACCAATCCTTTAATATCTGTGAACCTCTGTCTCTGATTGGCAATTACTATTACCCTGCAATTACTCTTCAATTCAATGAATAGCTTACGATCACAATAGATAATTACAACACTCCTATTCTGACAGAGGCACAGTAAGCTGCTCTGAGGAAAATATGAATGAATACACTGTCCAAGGATTTTAATCAGTGTAATTAGTAAATGGTGCACAATAGAAAGTGTATAAATGACAGTTTATCTTCTTGTAGAGTCTCCATTGATGTGTCACCAGGTGGTTGTGGGTAAATTGGTGAGATGGGTAAATTGGAGAGATGTAGACACTAGATAATACATGAAGCACTTTATACCATAAATGACCTGAAGTCTACAAAATAAACTCTTTGTCGTACCTTCCCAAGCTCCCATTTGACAACAACTACGGTACATTCCAATTATGATGTGAATTCATTCAGGCTAAAGCGCCACCATGGCACGTTGCACAGTACAAACAATGTAGGGATACAGAGAAGGAACTCTGAGTGAACTGTTGAACTTTAGTGTGTTTCGTCAGTGATGAGGGACTCTGTGTTAGTAATGTGATTTATGGTAGTTGGCAGATCAGAAGACAATTTCTCCAGGCATCTCTTTGTACTGTATGTGTGTGGGCAGATGTAGGATACTGTGTGTGTGTGTGTGTGTGTGTGTGTGTGTGTGTGTGTGTGTGTGTGTGTGTGTGTGTGTGTGTGTGTGTGTGTGTGTGTGTGTGTGTGTGTGTGTGTGTGTAAGAGAGAGAGAAAGAGACTGCCGTAGGTACTTGTGTGTACAATAACTGTTAGTGTCTGTGTGTCCTTGTGTTTTTGTGTGCGCGTGCTTGTGTGCACGACTTAGTGCGCTTATGTGTGACTTCGCAGTGTTCACAGGTCCGCAAGTGGGAAGAGAAAAAACAAGTGGGCTGGGAGAGGGAGAGTGTGTGGTTGCATGGTGCCAGTTCTTTGGTTTTAGAATCTAAATTTTGATTATTTTCAAAACCATTAGTGTCACAGTGCTCTTTGTTTGAGGTCAGAACAACTCGCTGAGGTAAAGCATTTTCAATTATTTATCCTTCTACTTTTTAAATTACCTTTAGTCATAGAGATTGACGAGTATCTAGCAAGGGAACAAGGATAAACTACAAACAGAACATCAAGATGGTAATGGGTACGTCTACCTCGCTCTCAAACATGCATCCTTCAACCAGACACACAGTAGAAGAAACTCTGTCTTACTCTCTCGCTCTCATTTTCTCTCTCTACCAACCTGTCTATAACCCTGTCACCATGGTGATAATGAAGACAAATTGACAATAAATACAGTAAACACACCTTGACCACAAATCTAAATGACTAGATAGATACCATACGTTTCCCAGCCAATTTTCTCAACCAGGTGTTGATTGGCTATTTTTCTCAAGAACCATGACATAACAATACCTTCCATACCATCCCATGGAATACACCATACATACATATCTACCACACTCCACATATTTCTCTTTCTCTCATGAAATGTCCCAGATAATACTGACAAATCTGCTTCTTGGCCCAGTTTCTGTATTCAACATTCCTATACATAATTGGGTTAGTGTACAATAACTGTATGCAGCTTCAGGATGGTTCAAAGACTCCCCTGTTCCCCCTCCTCCCACCCCCGCCCGTCCCCCAGTCTCCATAGATGGGTTGGTTGTTTAGCAACGAAACCGAAGCGTGCGCAACTATGGGACAAAACAGACTTCCTGTAGATTGTTGACAACATGTAAACTATATTTAGTGTCCAATGTTGTTGGCTCTCGAATACATCGTCACAGTTGTTGGTTAGCTAGCTAGCCAGCACATTTTTGCCACATTAACATAGACATGACATTATCCAAAACACCTAATAACAAGATGGTATCAAGAACAACTTAAAACTAGTTGAAATGAGCAACCTGCAATTCTCCACATGGCAGCGTCTTGTCATCATCATTGCTAGCTATCTGACCATCCAGATGTAATTACAACACAGGGACTTCTGCCCCATTGAATAGTGTGTATCTCTTCGGTGATGTTGTCAGCTAACCCGTCTATAAAGTCGAGCAGTGATGCGGTGACAGAGGGGGAAGGAGAGGAGGACGATGTCAGCATGGGACAGGAACTAATTACGCTTCCATTATCCTACAGTTCCACTCTCTGCATAGCATTGAAAGCTTACACCCTCATAGAGTACTGTGCTCTGCTAGCGTGGTGTCTGTCAGTGTAAATCCTCAGAGCACAGCTGCATGGATATACTGCCATTTAGGTAGACACCCTGTCGCCATGGGGATAAGAGTGATGTAGCCTGGTCATTTTATTGGATATTTTTCATTCGGTTAGTCTTGCCTTACCTCTGCTCAGTGTACACTCCTGTGTTAGTAGTTCTAAGGCAAGCACAACATAGTAAACTTGACAAAACTGAATAGCTGAATATTGAATAGGCTGATGCAATAAGGGGCTTGTGAAGCAAGAGTCCCCACTTTAAATCTTTGTCATACTTCCTATTATTATTATTTGGAATGCTACACATCTTATACTGTTTAAGCTAGAAACACAATTCCAACTTAAAAATGGTGGTCAGGACCAGTGTGCTTGCATACAACTTTTTAATATATATTTAATACTTTTAAACTTTTAAACTCCCTGAAATCCAACATTCCATTCACAGGCAACAATGCAACTTTTGACAAAAATCTGCTAATTTGACCCCTTTCGCGACCAGTTAGTCAAAACGTGAAAGCATGTGAAATCTTCCTCTGCTTCTCTGCTATTCCAATCGGAACAAAAATTGCTGCTTCCAATCTACCAATACAGCTGTTTTAGTAACCTCATTAACAATTTTCCCCAAAACCTTTTACAAACAACTGAAAAATGACATCTTGGTCTACTGCTCTGGTATTAAAATGACCTGGAATCAGAACAGAATGATCTACTACCAATCAAAAGTTCCAGCTGTTTGTCTGAGTTTAGAGTGACGAAAAGTAGCTAGCTAAAGCCAGCTAACAGCTCTCTCAGTCTTGTCGTTGAGCAGCCCAAACGGAGCCGTTGCTATGGACACTCACACACACTTAAAGGGTATGACATCTTGGTTTACTTCTGTTCTATTTAAAGCTGGAATCAGAAAGTAATTATCTTCTACCAATCAACAGTTACAGCTGTTTGTCAGAGTTTAGAGTGACGGAAAGTAGCTAGCTAACATCAGCTAACAGCTCTCTCATGTCTTGTCATTAACTATATAAATGTGCATAAATGTGCATAAAATAACTTACCAACAGTAATTCTTGAACCGTTCAAGATAGAGACCCCAAACCAACTTTCACATGTTCAGGCTATCTTAACTTCAAGTTCTTAAAGACGTTATTAATAAGGATTAGCCCCTTTTTTTCAATTTTCACCTAACTGCCTGTAACTCAGGCCCTGAAGCAAGGATATGCATATTCTTGATAACATTTGAAAGGAAACACTCTGAAGTTTATGGAAATGTGTAAGGAATGTTGTAGAATATAACACAATAGATCTGGTAAAAGATAATACAAAGAAAAAAAAATGTTATTTTGTATCATCATCTTTGAAATCCAAGAGAAAGGCCATAATGTATTATTCCAGCCCAGGTGCAATTTAGATTTTGGCCACTAGATGGCAGCAGTGTATGTGCTAAGTTTTAGACTGAACCAATGAACCATTACATTTCTGTTCAAGGTTTTGTATCAAGACTGCCCAAATGTGCCTAATTTGTTTATTAATAACTTTTCATGATCAAAATTGTGCACTCTTCTCAAACAAAATCATTGGTATTATTTCGCTGTAATAGCTACTGTAAATTGGACAGTGCAGTTAGATTAACAAGAATTTAAGCTTTCTGCCAGTATCAGATATGTCTATGGCCTGGAAAATGTTCCTGGGAAAAACCTCATGTTTTAAGTAAGAAGCACCACCTCATGTTGTAAGTATCATGTTTGTCGGAGTTTAGGGTGACGAAAAGTAGCTATCTTACGTCAGTTAAAACAGCTCTCTCATGTTTCGTCATTGAGCAGCCCAAACGGAGCCGTTGTTATGGATACTAGCACACGCAGGGGAGCTCATGGGGCAGCACAGGAAGCTAGGAACAGACAGAGAGGGACAGAAGTTGATCCATCCTTAGTTTTCCACTATCACAGCCATTAAACTATGTAACTGTTTTCGTCCTCTCTGGCAACTGAGTTAGGAAGGATGCCTGTATCTTTGAAGTGACAGGGATTATTGATACACCATCCAAAGTGTAATTAATAACTTCACCATCCTCAAAAGGATATTCAATGTCTGCTTTTTTATTTTTACCCATCTACCAATCAAATCAAATTGTAGTTGTCACATGCGCCGAATACAACCTTTACAGTGAAATGCTTACTTACAAGCCCTTAACCAACAATGCAGTTTTCAGAAAAATACCTACAAAAATAAGAAATAAAAGTAACAAATAATTAAGAGAAGCAGTAAAATAACAATAGGGAGGCTATATACAGGGGATACTGGTACAGAGTCACCAGTGCGTGGCACCGGTTAGTCGAGGTAATTGAGGTAATATATACATGTAGGTAGAGTTATTAAAGTGACTTATGCATAGATGATAACAGAGTAACAGCAGTGTAAAAAGAGGGGCATTGGAAAACCTCCCTGGTCTTTGTGGTTTAAATTCAGTGCTCGACTGAGGGACCTTACAGATAATTGTATGTGGGTACAGAAATGATGTAGTCATTAAAAAATATAATTCAAACACTGTTATTGTACACAGAGTGAGTCCATGCAACATAATATGTGACTTGTTAAGCTAAGCTTAACTTCTAAACTTATGTAGGCTTGCCATAACAAAGGGGTTGAATACTTATTGACTCAAGACATTTCAGGATTTCCTTTTTAATTCATTTGTAAACATTTGTAAACACATCATTGCACTTTGACATCATTGGGTATTGTGTATAGGCCAGTGACACAAAATCTCAATTTAATACATTTTAAATTCAGGCTGTAACAACAACACTTGGAAAAAGTCAAGGGGTGTGAATACTTTCTGAAGGCACTGTAACGGCTTTGCTTTAAATAGTAAGGTACAATTTTTTTTACTTCTTCCACTACCACAAATATACTTTTAAAAGAGCTAAAGCAAGCCCCACAACCATCTAGTTATCTAGTTATTGTTTTACTCTTCATAAAAGTAGAGTTTGTACATTTTGGAATTGGAAAACATGTTTGTTTTCAGCCAAAAAAGACGAACACTATCCTGCTTTTAAGCGGTACATTAAACTGCAACATGGACAAAGGTCAAATGGACATTAGAGCCTTCATGAAGTGGCCACTAAAAGCACTCAACGCAGATTTGCCTACAGAATGTGCACTTGCTCTTACTACGAGTCAAATAAATGCTCCCAAAAAAGAACATAATATCCATAATTTGATTCAGAGACAAAAAGGGCCTTGGGGGGTATTTTATCTAACGTTATCAGAGAAGAGGATTCCAAAGTACTTATTTCTTTATCAGGCTAGTTTCAGAGGCACATGTTTTATATATAATTCCTGAAGATACATCTATGTGTTTAGCTGTTCTACTTTCCTCTCAGTCTATTGTACAGCCTGAAGAGGTACAGATTCTCTGATGTATCTATTACACACCATCCTCAAGGTCTGTTCAGCAATACATCCATTTGTTCTACTGACAGACAGTAGTAATAATACAGGAAGACAGGTTACCCTACACATGCTAACATTGTAGCTTTGTCTTTATGTTCACTATAGACCTACAGTAGAGCACACGTCCAATCTGTTTAAATCTTCCATAGACCGTGCCATAGACTACCTTGTTGTCATTGTACCTAATGATCATAGGGCGTGATAATATGTGCAGGGGGCACGTCTCACCATTTGGCAGCGTGGGGAAATGTACCTTTGTTCACTGCTTCGTCCGTAACAGACCACATAAGACTTATCAAATATGACGGAGTATAAAGTCAGCCTGGAGCAAACGGATGGTGTTCCGAGCACGACTGTGGCCCATGACAAATTGGGTGATGACAATCGTTTTATGAAATTAAGCGTGTGTGTGTGGAGGCCAGATCATGCTGAGCTGACATGCCCCTGTGCTGTGAGACTTACGGTACGGGACCGGGGACAGACTCACAATTGACTCATGGCCCTGATGGCAACACTAACACACACACTGTACATACATCAGGCGTGGGCCAAGGTTTCACTAGGTTTCACTAGGCAAAAATGGGGGGAGCAGAGAGAATCCAATGCAAACAGGTGAGAGCTGAGTAAAGCCAGCAAAGCTGGTATGGTTCCCATTCAGTGAGCCTTTGATACCTAGGTCCATCCCTGTCAGTGCAGGTCCCATGGTGGTACTGTAGTGCAGTACAGTAGCAGGATAGGGCTATCAGTGTAGGTCCCATGGTAGTAGAGTCCTGCATGGGTCAGTTATTTGGAGCCACACCCACCCCGAGCCTAACATCAAGACCAATTTTATTCCGAGAGCCGACCTGTTACTCGCCAATTACATGCATGTATTATTATTTTATTTATTAAAAAGTCAAATGAAGGGCTGGATCAGCTGTAATATTGCAGATAGATTGTTGCTTCCATCAATGTAACTGTCTGCATAATTTCCTATCCCCCGTATATTTTTAGTGTAATTATATATATCCATATAAGTACATACATACAGTTGAAGTCAAAGTTTACAGACACTTAGGTTGGAGTCATTAAAACTAGTTTTTCAACCACTACACAAATTTCTTGTTAACAAACTATAGTTTTGGCAAGTGGTTAGGACATCTACTTTGTGCATGACACAAGTCATTTTTCACTTATAATTGCTGCATGACCCCAGCAGATTATTTCACTTATAATTCACTGTATCACAATTTCAGTGGGATAGAAGTTTACATTCACGAAGTTGACTGTGCCTTTAAACTGCTTGGAAAATTCCAGAAAATTATGTCATGGATTTAGACGCTTCTGATAGGCTAATTGACATAATTTGAGTCAATTGGTGGTGTACCTGTGGATATATTTCAAGGCCTACCTTCAAACTCAGTGACTCTTTGCTTGACATCATGGGAAAATCAAAAGAAATCAGCCAAGACCTCAGAAAAAATATTGTAGACCTCCACAAGTCTGGTTCATCCTTGGGAGCAATTTCCAATGCCTGAAGGTACCACGTTCATCTGTACAAACAATAGTACGCAAGTACAAACACCATGGGACCACGCAGCCGTCATACCGCTCAGGAAGGAGAGGCATTCTGTCTCCTAGAGATGAACGTACTTTGGTGCAAAAAGTGCAAATCAATCACAGAACAACGGCAAAGGACCGTGTGAAGATGCTGGAGGAAACAGGTACAAAGCATCTATATCCACAGTAAAAAGAGTCCTACATCGACATAACCTGAAATGCCACTCAGCAAGGAAGAAGCCACTGCTCCAAAACGACATAAAAAAACCAGACTACGGTTTGCAACTGCACACGGGGACAAAGATCGTACTTTTTGGAGAAATGTCCTCGAGTCTGATGGAACAAAAAAATGGAACCTTTTGGCCATAATGACCACCGTTATGTTTGGAGGAAAAGGGGGAGGCTTGCAAGCTGAAAAACACCATCCCAACCGTGAAGCACTGGGGTGGCCGCATTATGTTTTGGGGGTGCTTTGCTGCAGGACGGACTGGTGCACTTCACAAAATAGATGGCATCATGAGGAAGGAAAATACTGAAGCAACATCTCAAGACATCAGTCAGGAAGTTAAAGCTTGGTCGCAAATGAGTCTTCCAAATGGACAATGACACCAAGCATACTTCAAAAGTTGTGGCAAAACGGCTTAAGAACAACAAAGTCAAGGTATTGTAGTGGCCATCACAAAGTCCTGACCTCAATCACATAGAACATTTGTGGGCAGAACAGAAAAAGTGTGTGCAAGCAAGGAGGCCTACAAACCTGACTCAGAGACACCAGCTTTGTCAGGAGGAAAGGGCCAAAATTCACCTAACTTAATGTAGGAAGCTTGTGGAAAACTACCCAAAATCTTTGACCCAAGTTAAACCATTTAAAGGCAATGCTACCAAATACTATTTGAGTGTATGTAACAGATTCTACTTTTGGGAACAGAAAACTGTATTGAGATGAAATATTTTATTGATGACAAAATTAGCAAAATGTCAGCCAAAATCCATATTGTTCTGTCTTCTCCCACTGCCGGCTTGTGGGCTTCCTCTCACTACCATATTTGGTAGTGAGTGGAAACGCCAAGTGGATGCTTCACATTTATACATCTGGTGAAATATCTGTCTCATTGTTCTATCTGTGGTGGTACTGTAGCAGGATAAGGCCGGGCTGCTGACTGAGGCATTGGGCCGGCTCTGAAACAGTTACAGTAGGGAGAATAAAACTGCATAATGACTTGGGGTATTAATATTGTAAAGACCTGCCCGGGCTGACAGACGCTAGCTCTGAAATATCTGAGCCGTTAAGGGGAAAAATCGATCTAAAATACCTGAGCCGACATGATGAAAATCCCTGAGCAAAGAACTTACCCTAATTTGCTACAGGGTCTCCGTACTAGTATGACTGACCCTGTAAAACAACACATTTCACTGCACCTATCCAGTGTACCACATGACCAAAGGTACGTGGACACCTGCACGTCGAACATCTCATTCCAAAATCATGGGCATTGATATGGAGATGGTCTCCCCTTTGCTGCTATAACAGCCTCCACTCTTCTGGGAACATTGCTTTGGGGACTTGCTACCATTCAGCCACAAGAGCATTAGTGAAGTCAGGCGCTGATGTTGGGCGATTAGGCCTGACTCGCAGTCGGCGTTATAATTCATCCCAAAGGTGTTTCGATGAGGTTGAGATCAGGGCTCTATGCAGGCAAGTCAAGTTCGCTACGCGTTTCAGCACCCGGCGGTCCCGTTCTGTGAGCTTGTGTGGCCTACCACTTCGCGGCTGAGCCGTTGTTGCTCCTGGACGTATCCACTTCACAATAACAACACTTACAGTTGAACAGGGCAGCTCTAGCAGGGTAGAAATTTGACAAACTGACTTGTTGGAAAGGTGGCATCCTATGACGGTGCCACGTTGAAAGTCACTGAGCTCTTCAGTAAGGTCATTCTACTGGCAATGTTTTCCTATGGAGATTGCATGGCTGTGTGCTCGATTTTATACACCTATCAGCAACAGGTGTGGCTGAAATAGCCGAATCCACTAATTTGAAGGGGTGTCTACATACTTCTGTATATATAGTCTATGGAAGTATGGTAATGTTGTCATGCATTGTATTACAAACACACATTACCTCTAAACCCAGATTAAAAAGGCTAGAAGAATTAAGTCTCTCTCTCTCAGCCCTGCGTTCTGTGGGTAATCCATGTTTTAATAACTCAAGGTGAGTTGGTGAGCCAAACTACATTATCCCCCAAGGAAATCACTTCTTTAGCACCTACGGGGCACCTTTGATTTTCCCCTATAGATTCGGACTCCCTTGGACCCTTCTCCTTTTCTCTCCTCTCACGTCCTCATCCCTCCTCTCATATCCCCATCTCCTCTCTTGGCAGCATTGGCTCTGGAGTCCTTTTTCATTTCAACTTCAATTACCGATGCCTTCAAGGCAGGAGTCCCTCCGCACTGCGCATTTTCAGGTGTCTCTGAAAGACGATCCTTGCTCTCTAGCAGCGCACACACTGATAATAGCATACACACACACCAAAGTCCCCCCCCCCCACACACACACACACTCTACTTTATTTTTTAATGTGAAACAGAAAAGGTGCAGTGCCAGCGTGGGGGACTGACTGAGCCAGGGTGTTGGGTGTAATCCCTCTCATAATGCCCTTCACCACTGCTAGGACATGATGTCATAAATGAACCTGCCGAGAGGTCAGCAGGACTAATGACCAGCACAGCAGCCTTGAAAACATTGTGTATTATATCCTGAAAGACGTTCAGAAGGTCAAATGGTGAAGTGGTCAAACGGTATTAAGGTGGTTGTGCTAGAGTGTCACGTGTGAATTCATGTAAAAGTCTGTGTAATACGGCCATATGACCAGATGGTCAAGCGATCGTATGGTCAAGTGTCCAGACGGTCATGCCAAAGTGTTACGCATGTGATGACAGAAGGGGGTGAAAGGTCAGCTGTGGGTGTGTAAAGTGGTTGCACCGTCCTCCAGTGTTCCTGTCACAGACACACATGATGCCTGGGGGGTTGGAGTGGGGCCAGGCGGTGTTGTGAGCCTAGGTTAGCCAAGTCAGTGCAGAGCCAGGAGGTGAAAACAATAGCCATCTTGTGAATGTCTGGAGGTCATGTTGAATCTGACCCCTGTGATGATAGGTGAGAGCAAAGGATGTCTCATGGGAAACTAGAGCCTTGAGTTTGGCATTCTGCTATAGGCATTCTGCTATGGTGGGTGGACTAGGACTCATGGTTCACCTCTGTCTCCAGGGGCCCCTGGGGAACGTAGACCTTGCTGAGACCTTGAGCTACTCTCTCTGCTCGACACTCAGACACACACACATTCACACTCGCAAATAAGGATATACACATGCACACAATGGCACAGCCCACACTTGTATCACATCATTGTATCAAACCAAGGTTTCATTGTTGTTATCAATATTGTTACAACAGATACTGTTTTGTACACACCAACACATAGTCCTCAATATAAACCCACACCAAACACAGTGATCTGTCACCATACAGCTTACCAACACAAGGCTTCTATACTCCCACTCAAAATCTGTTCTGATAAAACTAACTGTGGCTCACATCAACTCTTGAAGACCATCGAAAAGCACTTTAAAAGTTAACAGCCCCTCTAAACAGCAGGCTCCCACTGGTCAAACTGTTAAGAATATATATACGTATAGTTTTTTCTGATTACTGAGAGTAATACTGCCAGGTTAAAACATCAAATGATAAAATGAATGTTGTCTTTATTCCGAGACAAAGCAGCAATTTGTGATATTTCCGCAAAAAAATGGTTCTGAGTGGAAGTCGGGAATAGAGGTATGCCTCACGTTTACCCTCTCATACAGGGAGGACCAACCAAACAGGAAGGAAGGACATGATAAATGAGGTTTCGAAACATCCGTCTTGGAAACCTGTGTTCATTTCACTGGGTATCACAATAATGGTGTATTGTGTTCTTGCTCCTGAGGTGGACTTGAAACAAATGTATTGAACTACACAATAGTATTTTATGTGCTGTACTTTAACTGAGGCAGCGTTTGTCTGTTCATCTACTGAAGTTCACCTCATCAAAGGTCGGTCTAGTGAAAGGGCTGCTCACTCTTTCAGTACGCAAAGGATACTAGGAGTTTGTGGTTGTAAGGACTACGTGAACATAAAACAGGGAAGTGGACCGAAAAGTTAAAAGAGGAAAAAAACGAAATAATCTTAAAACGATCCTGGTTTTATTTGCTTATTGATTTCCCTTTAATAGTTCCAGCACACTGTATTGTCAAAGATGCAGCACTTTGGCAATACAGCATGAAGCGACCTGATGGACGTGTTTGAACTATCAAGTACAGGCGCTTTACACTCTATAGTTCCACGCCAGATATTTCTATCACCTAAAAACAACACATCAACTGGACAGAAACACTTGACTGAGCAGTATACATTACAGATCCAGAAAGTGGCTGCAGGGTTTACCCTATTAAAGCTCCTCTGTAGCCACAACACTAAAAGGTATTTATTGTGCTTCTGAGAGCTATAAGACCTACACCATCCAAGCTTTCACAGACTACAAAACAATCTCTACACAATGTTCTCAGTTTAGCGAAGCCTGGTGGAGATAATTTACAGTTGTGAATGCTACACTGTTTTTGTGAAATGTCATTATGTGTCTAAAAACGGGTATTTTCCTCAATCTGTGTAATCAGACGAGGCTGGAGATTTCAAACTTTTCTTTGCGGCTGACCCTAGTTTTAGACCTTGGGGCTCTGAAGCTCAACTCAACTTTACAATCGCTTTTGTGGGCTACAGTAAAAAGGGTTGAAGCTACAGCGGAGACAGGTTTTTAACCCTATGAGCTATGAGTCCATAATCTAGCCTTCACATCTTAAGTGGTAGTTGGAATTTCTCCCGTTGCGTACAGCGTAATCTGCAGTACACAGCACGTTGAGTCCCCTAGAAAAGTGTTATAGGAATCTAATCCAATATCAAATCAATTATATTCTGTTTTTTTGCTTCGTTTCCCCTATAAACCCGAGAACGGATTTGATTGATTATCACATCCCCACATTCATGCCCCTCTATCTCAGGAGCAGTGGGTTTGTGTGTTTATACCCCCTGGAACTGAAGAGAAGCGCTTCACGCTAGACTAATGAAACCTGTGCACTGTGTCATTTAATCTGACACTAGAGTAATCTTCTCAACTGCCTGTTCCCCACCCTGGTATGTTGCGTTATCCCAATTACAGACATGCTCTATTGATCTGAGATTAAAAGTGTTCCTAGCTGTTGTTTCCCCTACACAGTAACTACATATAGACTGGAAATAGAATCATGTCACCCAGTACTACTCAATAGTTTTATTGGTCATTTTTAGTTGGTGTGTCACACCCTGACCATAGTTTGCTTTGTATGTTTCTATGTTTTGGTTGGTCAGGGTGTGATCTGAGTGGGCATTCTATGTTGGATGTCTTGTTTGTCTATTTCTATGTCTGGCCTGATATGGTTCTCAATCAGAAGCAGGTGTTAGTCATTGTCTCTGATTGGGAACCATATTTAGGTAGCCTGGGTTTCACTGTGTGTTTGTGGGTGATTGTTCCTGTCTCTGTGTTTTGCACCAGATAGGGCTGTGTTTGGTTTTCCACGTTTATTGTTTTTGTTAGTTTATTCATGTCTAGTGTCTTTATTAAAAAACATGAATAACCACCACGCTGCGTTTTGGTCCGCCTCCCTAAAGAAAACCGTTGTGTGTGTTAATTTTGGCACTTCAATAGAGTGGCAGGCAGCAGATGCTTGCTTTGTGTGCCTACACTACTATAGGGGCACCTTTATCAGGAATGTGGTACTAGAGAAATCCACTCAGTGGCACTTTTCCCTCCAAGAAATGGATGGATGCCAGGTTGGATGGCATCACCCACATCCACCACAACAACCCTTACTGAGATCATTCCATGACTTCTCTGAAAAATGAAGAAAAAAATTATAATATGTTTTATTGTCACATACGAACACTATAATGTTGAGTCAGACTTGCTTCGGTCATTTAGCATTTCCTATTGATTCTCAATGCTAATCCGTGGATGCATCCTTAACATGCTAGGGAAACAGCTTTCCTACACAGCTGTAGTAGAAACAGCATCCCTTTCTCTTCCTCCCTCCCCCACACCCCTATACATCCCAGAATGGATTTTCCTCAGAGGTTGGCGTTTAGGGTGTATCCTTCTAATTTCCCTCTATAATTCAAGTCTGATTGATTAGCGACTATCGACTAATTAATTAAAACGCACAGGGCTCTGTGGGAAAGTGGCTGTTAATTTCAGAGTAGGATCCAACGACTCCATTAGCTCAGCATCCATTCACCAATAATCACAGGAGATTGGCTGCAGTTGGCTACTTCACCAACCAGGAAGCTTTTTACTGCTATAGTGTATGGAGTTTACACACCACAGACCATCACTGTGTCTGAAGTGGCACCCACAATGTCCCCTATAGAGTGCACTACTTTACCCTATTCCCTATAAGTAGTGCACTATAGGGAATAGGATGCAATTTTTACAAAGCTCTACTACACAAGCTTTCAACTTACCTAACTTCGCTGTTAAAATATAAAAACATGTGATACCAAACCCGTTCACAAGGTTGCTTAACTCTTGAGGTTCCTCGGGTGTCGACCAAACTCGATAAATCTGCTTTTAGCTTTAAAACACCTCATTGCCGGAACCAACTACAAAATACATTACAATTAGATGTTCTGGTGTTTCTGTATGGACCTCGCTCTGTGCACAGGAAAGGGCCTTCTCCAAACTGTTGCCACAAAGTTGGAAGCACATAATCATCTAGAATGTCATTGTATGCTGTTGCATTAAGATTTCCCTTCACTTGAAATAAGGGGCCAAGCCCAAACCATGGAAAACATGGTTCTTGTGCTGACGTTGCTTCCAGAGGTAGTTTGTAACTTGGTAGTGAAGGTTGCAACCGAGGATAGACGATTTTTATGCGTTACGCGCTTCAGCACGCTGAGGTCCCGTTCTGTGAGCTTGTGTGGCCTACCACTTTGTGGCTGAGCTGTTGTTGCTCCTAGACATTTCCACTTCACAATAACAGCAATTACAGTTGACAGCGACAGCTCAACAGGGCATACATTTGAAAAAGTGACTTGTTGGAAAGGTGGCATCCTATGACGGTGCCGCGTTGAAAGTCACAGAGCTCTTCAGTAAGGCCATTTTAATGCAAATGTTTGTCTATGGAGATTGCATGGCTGTGTACTCGATTTTATACACCTGCCAGCAACGGGTGTGGCTAAAATAGCCGAATCCACTAATTTGATGGGGTGTCCACATACATTTGTATATATAGTGCATTTGCAGGGTTCCTTTGTGAAAGAGACCCTGGTCTCAATGGTGACTCCCTGCTGAAATAAAACAAATAATACAAAAAAAATACAATCGGAAACAATGATTGCCAAAAACACAGATTGCATATCAATTTCATATATAATGCACCTTGTGGAGTGGCATTGGGTGCATGTGAAATGGCACCTTATTCCCTGTATAGTGCACTACCTTTGACCAGGTCCAAATTAGTGCGCTATATAGGGAAAAGGGTGCCATTTTGGACGTACCCCGATGCCTAATCACATGGATACAACTATGTCCTTTGTGAAAGGGTGTAGGAGGTAGTAGTAGATTTGAGGAAAAACAAATATGTTTTTAATCCTATTTTTATTCATGGTGAAGAGATTGGTACTGTTGACGCTTACAAGTACTTGGGTGTAATAGTGGAAACAAACTGAACTGGAAGGAGAACTCCCACAGCATCTACAAAAAAAGCCCGATCCAAACTGTACTTTTTAAGGAAGCTTAGATCTTTTAATGTCTGTGACAAAATGCTTTGCATGTTCCATGTTCTACAGCAGTGTCGTGGTGAGTATAGTAAGCTATGCCACTGTGTGCTGGAAAGATAATTTAGCCAAGGAGGATATAAACAAGCTTGACAAAATCATCAGGGAAGCCAGCGCTACAATTGGCTGCAGCCTGTAATCAATGCAGGACATGTTCATAAAAAAGCTGCAAGCAAAAACACACATGATCATGGACAATGACACACACACACACACACACACACACACACACACACACACACACCACTCCACAGCACTCTAATGCAACACAGGAGCAGCTTCAGTAGCAGGTCCATCCTGCCCAGAAGTTCCACAGAGAGGTTTAGACATTTTTACCCAAAGACATGAGGCTTTTTAACGAGTATAATTGATGAACTGTTTTATGATGTCTTCCTATTGTGAACAGTATTCTTGCTGTTTTTTCCTCCAGAGTGGGATGGAAAACACCACTTGAATCCGACTGCGCATGCTAAGGAGCAGGTGCCTTCATGTGTCTTGATATGTGTTGTGTTTGGTTGTGTGTCTGTCATTGTGTCCTGTCCTTATACGTTATGGATGATGAATGCTGTGATAAAACAATTTCCCAAGCTGGGATTAGTAAAGTAATACTCTACTCTACTCAGTTCACGCACAAGGACGGGCCAGGAAGATGTATGGGCTGGAAGCATAATGTATTCATAGGGAGGACGATGGAAAAATTGGTCTGGAGACATGATGAAGCACCTGCTGAGGTGTCATTGATAAATTATTATGGAGTCTATAGGAATTGAGTCAGATCCCCACCAAAGACCATTCAATTAGCAGAGCACTATACGGTGCTTTACTGCTTCAGTTGAATTGACATATATACAGTAGTGTAAAATGAACATATTTGGGATGATTTGCATGGGAAATGACAAGGAAATATCCTATTTGAATATTTCAGAGGATGCTTACGACCAATAGTCTATGATCAATTAGTTTATGATTGATTAAATTATGCTATGTGCATTGCTACACACTGAGTCCAGAAGCACACTGTTCTGTGATATTATCATCAGACTCTTGTCAGGTTGCAAGTCAATGAAAAATCTGCAACTTCAAGGCACTGACTTAGCTAGATTAGTGAAATGCTTGTTTTTGCATTATAGTTCTACCCAATGATAATCTAATTTATACTGCACAAACTAATCATAACAGATTGGGTTTATCTGGCACATTTTCTTAGCTCGCACACACCCATTATTCACAATATAGACTGTGTTAGAATCTGTGTCAGACCAGGTACTTTACTAAAACCTGCTCTAATGATGTGTGCATTATTCATAGGTAGCCTAACACTGTCTTTGTACAGTTTCCCTTCCTCGCGGAAAAACCCGCACAGATCCTCAGGCTTTTCAGACAATTAGGCTAGCGCAGGGGTGGGAATATTTTGGATGCAAGGGTCTTGAACTGAGCAACATCATAAATGAAAGCCTTGGATAAATTGAGTCAAATGGATTTATTTTAAATGTCTGACATCTTCATGTTGAACTCGATATGACTACCGCTAGGACTAGCCGTGGATCTGTTCGGACGGGTTCAAAAGTGGGCGGTGGTGGTTTCTCACTCCCAGACGTAGGCTATGCATCACTGACTGGATTGCAGACCTTTTTTATGTCCCATTCGGGGTTCACTGCCCTCCTGGCTTTCACTCATGACCGGCCTTCACCACACTGTATGTAGAAACTCTTCTGCTGTTGCTTCCCAATCATATCTGCATTCACGTAACGTGGCAGGCAGCTCTTGAAAGTTCTCTGTGCTGTTTGCCTTTGGTAATTAGACTGTGTCAAGACAACATGGGCGTCTACGAAAGCAGAGATGGGTTTGACTAACCCAGCCTCCCACTTTTCACAGAACACAGGATGAAGCGACGAGTTGAACACAGTCTCACAAAAAGACGTAGGCCTTTATACATCTTCCGCTATTAGAAATGGATCTCTAGTAACGGTAGCTGAAGCTGTGTACATTTCTGATTTACTCTGTGCCTTCAATAAAACACTATAGTTCAGTGTAAGTAGAATGGTGACCACAAATTCTGATCAGTTCTACCCATATTAGTATCATAATAAGTAGTGTTAGTCGTATTAGTACTGAAGTAGTATAGCAGTTAGTTGTACAGCAGTTGCACGTAGCAGTGGTAGCAGTGGAGGTGGTGGAATTATCCCTGACCTCATTGACATACAATAGCCTACTTAGAGGTATAAATGTCGATTGTATGCAGATTGACAGAATGATTCACTTCTTGTATCGCCAAGGTGTTCAGCTGTAATTATGTGAGTGGGCTGGAGCAGTAGGTAGGTAGGCAGGCGCCTCTTGCCGTGTTGTTAGCCAGCGCTAATGATGGAGGTCGCAACATACCTCCCAGCTTTACTCTGCAGCATGGAACATGGATGACCTTTCTACCTGCAACACACAGTCTGTATTCAAAATAGCAGCCTATTTCCTATATAGTGCACTACATTTGACCATAGCCCTATGGGGCCTTGTCAAAAGTAGTGCACTATATAGGGAATAGGGTGCCATTTGGGATGTAGCCACTGATTCACTATAAGAAAAGCTGAAGTTCAGCACAAGGCTAAGAACCCCTCGTAGCTTAGCATAGGATTGTATGTAGTTTTTCCTCCCAATCACATTACATAGCAGCCATACTGTAACACTATAGGTCAATGTGTTAGCTAGCTAGGCTGCTACAGGTAGATTGACAAGGTGTTAGCTAGCTAGACTGCTACAGGTAGATTGACAAGGGGGTTAGCTAGCTAGGCTACTACAGGTAGATCGACAAGGTGTTAGCTAGCTAGGCTGCTACAGGTAGATTGACATGGTGTTAGCTGGCTAGGCTGCTACAGGTAGATTGACAAGGTGTTAGCTAGCTAGACTGCTACAGGTAGATTGGCATGGTGTTAGCTGGCTAGGATCCTACAGTTAGATTGACAAGGTGTTAGCTACAGTAGCTAGGCTGCTAAAGGTAGATCAGAAAGCAGCTTTGAAACATTGTAACATTCAAGGTGTTAGCCAGCAAGGTTATTACAGGTAAATTGACAACAGTGCTGTACTGTGTGTTTTCAAATATATTCTGGGGGCTTCTGTTGCAATATTATACTGTATGCTGCCAAATACTGGGATGTTTTAGTACAGTACAGGCAACATAGTGAGTCAAATACAATGTTGGTTCTTTATATCAGTTATGAATGATGTGATTAGACAGAGAGACAGATGGGCCAAACCAGCAGAAAGGGTTTGATAATAGAAAACACTGAGTCATTCCTTACCTCACACAGCTGGCTCCTGCCCTTAAGGATAGGCTCTTTCCTCTTCACTCCATCTCTGCAAACAGAAGACAAGACAGCAAGGTGAGTGGTGATGAGAAAGACAAGAGAGGTGAATCATGAGAGAGAGTATAACGAGTCATCAAATCAAATGTTATTATGCACTGAATACAACACCTTACAGGGAAATGCTTACTTACAAGCCCCTAACCAACAGCGCAGTTTTAAAAAATATGGATAAGAATAAGAGATAAAAGTAACAAGTAATTAAAGAGCACCAGTAAAAAATAACAATACTGTATATACAGGGGGGTGCCGGTACAGAGTCAATGTGCGGGGGCAACAGTTAGTTGAGGTAGTATGTACATGTAGGTAGAGTTAATTAAAGTGACTATGCATAGATGACAACTGGTAGTAGTGTGGAGAGGGGAGGGGTGTGGGGGCAATGCAAATAGTCTGGGTAGCCATTTGACTAGATGTTCAGGAGTCTTATGGCTTGGGGGTAGAAGCTGTTTAGAAGCCTCTTGGACCTAGACTTGGCGCTTGCCGTGTGGTAGCAGAGAGAACAGTCTATGACTAGGGTGCCTGGAGTCTTTGACAATTTTTAGGGCCTTCCTCTGACATCGCCCTGTATAGAGGTCCTGGATGGCAGGAAGCTTGAGGGTTCGCACTACCCTCTGTAGTGCCTTGCGGTCGTAGGCCGAGCAGTTGCCATATCAGGCAGTGATGCAACCAGTGCTCTCGATGGTGCAGCTGTAGAACCTTTTGGGGATCTGAGGACCAATGCCAAATCTTTTTAGTATCCTGAGGGGGAATAGGTTTTGTCGTGCCCGCTTCACGACTGTCATGGTGTGCTTGGACCATGTTAGTTTGTTGGTGATGTGGACACCAAGGAACTTGAGGCTCTCAACCTGCTCCACTGCAGCCCCATCAATGAGAATGGGGGCATGCCCGGTCCTCTTTTCCTGTAGTCCACAATCATCTCCTTTGTCTTGATCACGTTGAGGGAGAGGTTGTTGTCCTGGCACCACACGGCCAGATCCCTGACCTCCTCCCTATAGGCTGTCTCGTTGTTGTCGGTGATCAGGCCTACCACTGTTGTGTCATCGGCAAATTTAATGATGGTGTTGGAGTCGTGCCTGGCCGTGCAGTCATGAGTGAACAGGGAATACAGGAGGGGGCTGAGCACGCACCCCTGAGGGGCCCCTGTGTTGAGGATCAGCGTGGCGGATGTGATGTTACCTACCCTTACCACCTGGGGGCGGCCCGTCAGGAAGTCCAGGATCCAGTTGCAGAGGGAGGTGTTTAGTGCTAGGGTCCTTAGCTTATTGATGAGCTTTGAGGGCACTATGGTGTTGAACGTTGAGCTGTATTCAATGAATAGCATTCTCACATAGGTGTTCCTTTTGTTCAGGTGGGAAAGGGCAGTGTGGCGTGCAATAGAGACAGCATCATCTGTGGATCTGTTGGGGCTGTATGCAAATTGGAGTGTGTCTAGGCTTTCTGGGATGATAGTGTTGATGTGAGTCATAACCAGCCTTTCCAAGCACTTCATGGCTACAGACGTGAGTGCTACAGGTCGGTAGTCATTTAGGCAGGTTACCTTAGTGTTCTTGGGCACAGGCACTATGGTGGTCTGCTTAAAACATGTTGGTATTCCAGACTCGGACAGGGAGAAGTTGAAAATGTCAGTGAACACACTTGCTAGTTGGTCAGCGCATGTCCTGGCCCTGCGGCCTTGTGAATGTTGACCTATCTAAAGGTCTTACTCACATCGGCTGCGGAGAGTGTGATCACACAGTCTTCTGGTACAGCTGGTGTTCTCATGCATGTTTCAGTGTTATTTGCCTAGAAGCGAGCATAGAAGTAGTTTAGCTCGTCCGGTAGGCTCATGTCACTGGGCAGCTCTTGGCTGTGCTTCCCTTTGTAGTCTGTAATAGTTTGCAGGCCCTGTCACATCCGACGAGCATCAGAGCTGATATAGTACAACTCGATCTTAGTCCTGTATTGAAGCTTTGCCTGTTTGATGGTTCGTTGGAGGGCATTGCAGTAAGCTTCCAGGTTAGACTCCCGCTCCTTGAAAGTGGCAGCTCTAGCCTTTAGCTCAGTGCGGATGCTGCCAGTGTGGTCTACAGCTTATCATGATAAACTCTACCTCAGGCGAGCAATAGCTCGAGACTTCCTTAGATGTCGTGCACCAGCTGTTGTTTACAAAAATACGTAGACCGCCGCCACTTGTCTTTACCAGACGCCACTGTTCTATCCTGCCGGTACATCATATAACCAGCCAGCTGTATGTTGATATTGTCATTCTTTCAGCCACGACTCTGTGAAGCATAAGATGTTTCAGATTTTAATGTCCCGTTGGTAGTTTAATCTTCCCAGTAACTCGTCCATTTTATTGTCGAAAGATTGACGTTTTTTTCTAGCAGAATTGCGGGAAGTGGAGGTCTATTCGATCGCCTCCAACTTCTCAGAAGCCAGCCCGCTCTCCAGCCTCTCTTTCTCTGCCTTCTCTTCACGCAGATCACTGGGGTCGGTGCCTGTTCCCGAGGGAGCCGTATATCCTCCGCCTCACGCTCGTCAGAGTAGTGAAAGAAGAAAACGTATTCTGCTAGTCCGTGGTGAGTAATCGCAGTCCTGATGTCTAGAAGTTATTTTCGGTCATAAGAGACGGTAGCAGCAACATTATGTACAAAAAGAGTAAAAAAAGATAAACGAACAAAAAACACAATCGGTTGGGGACACGTAAAACGTCTGCCTTCTGCTCCAGCACCATCTTACAAACGGACAGAGAGTGAAAAAAAGACAGGGAAGACACGAGACATTTGTATACTGCAGAATAAATGCACTTAGAAGTTGCATGTTATATATTATAACAATACTATTTCTATTTTACGACTACAGTGATATTGTGCAAAGGAAAGGGATCACAGCCGCTACCTCACTCTCCGAACCAAGGTGTATGAATTGTGGACAAAACGGAATTAGAGAGGCGATTCAGCAACTCCCGGAGGACAACAAAAGTAAATTAAAAAGCTTTTTTGTTGTTGTTACAAGTAAAACCTGATATTGTGAACAGCCTTTCTACCTCCACTGTGCAGTCATAACAATGAACAAGGTGGCCAAAGAAAGAACAGATGTGGCCTCATTCATCCACACTGCATACAATTCAAGCCAAATTCATGTTGATATGGTAGAAGCGGAGAGCCAACATCTGATCAGTATTCTGCAGAAATGTTGCTGTATTAACCATCAACACTTCTGGAAGGTTGAGAATCTATTGATGTATGTGCAGTTCTTATTCAGACCCACTTACTGCATAAAAGGTCACATGAAATTCTCCCGTATCAAATTGAGTTTCCCCTTTCTCTGTTGCTGAATGTGTTGCTATGGCTGACAGTGCTGATGCAAAATGAAGGACTAAAACACATATATTACTATCAGGTTCCCATTTCTGTTGTGAATTATATTCAATTGAAGGAAAATTAATCTATTTAAATAACCATAAAATAGTCAAATTACTTGATTAGCATAATGCATCAGATTACTTTTTTTTTAAATGAGGAAAAAAACAGTGAGTAAATGGAATCAAACACTTACCTGTATGACAGCATCTGTATGTGTACACAATAGTTTGATAAAGGTTTTCAGAGAAAACTATATATAAAAGCAGAGAAAAGTTACTGCAATTACTGCTAGACTCTATTTTGCTCGAAAAGGTTAAAACCCTGTGTAGTGTTTCTAAATGGGAAAGTAATTGAGAGTACAGTAATTTTAGAATACAAAGTGCACTTAGGTGTTCTGGAAACATAAAAAATAAATGTTGTTTTTCCACAACATGCCTTGTAAACCATTCTGAACCACTTCCTAGCCGAAGCCATTTCTAGTGCAAGCCAAGAACCTGCCATCTACCTATCAGCCTCTCTGTCAATCACAAGAACCATACTCACTAGGTAAGTAAAGAGTAGAGCCAATTGAAAATAGAAAGGAAGAGAGTGAGAGGGGGGAGATTGAAAGAGAGAGGAAGAGTAAGAGAGATAGAGACAGGGAGAGAAAGACTGTTGCCCCACCTTACTGCAGCCCTGTCACCAACCCTGACTGACAACTGGCAGGCAACAATGCATTCTGGGTAATATAGAGAAACCCCTCTCTTCATAATGGACTCTAAGTGGCAGGAGGGAGTCTGTCTGTCTGTCTCAACCCCAGCATGTGCACTGTCACCTCAGGCTCTGACCCCTGAGAATCACAGCTGATAATGACTTATACACCCATGCCTGTCACCCAGGGGCCAAAGCAGTCAGAGTACACACAAGACAGAAATCCACAGGGCTGACTCACTGTAAGAGGGACACCAGCATGCACAACGATGCATGTACGCGCACACACACATAAGCACACACACATGCACACAAACAGGAACTCCTTATACAAATGGCCTGCCGATGATCTTTCATCACTTTATGAAAAACCCTTTACAACAGTGATAAATTAAACCGTTTTAAATCTATTTCACCTCCCATCCAGCAGGCATAGACAATTTGGTTGGGATTCTGTGAATGATTCCGCATTCGGTGGGGTCTTTCTCACATTTACACTAATGCATTTATCGCAGTTAGAAAACATGCCGTTGTTCACAGTTCACTCCATTCATCTGAAGCTGTAATCATTTAGCCATTTGAAATGCATTATGAAACTCTTTCTGTGGGCTCATCAGCATAACATGAATTATTGCCATCATTACGGAGGGCAAAGCAGAAACACAGTATCACTTAATTATTCACCAATCAAAGAATGAAGGTAAATTATGGAGCTTTTACTTTAAATGACAAAGATTAGTCGCTTACTAGATTTCTCTCCTTCAGGACAACAAGACAGCACTAACAGTATAACCCTTACAGTACTGGATATATCTACTTCAGGAAAATAAGACAGCACTAACAGTATAACCCTTACTGGATCTGTCCTTCAGGAAAATAAGACAGCACTAACATTATAACCCTTACTGGATCTCTCTCCTTCAGGTAAATAAGACAGCACTAACAGTATAACCCTTACTGGATCTCTCTCCTTCAGGTAAATAAGACAGCACTAACATTATAACCCTTACTGGATCTCTCCTTCAGGTAAATAAGACAGCACTAACAGTATAACCCTTACTGGATCTCTCCTTCAGGAAAATAAGACAGCACTAACAGTATAACCCTTACTGGATCTCTCCTTCAGGAAAATAAGACAGCACTAACAGTATAACCCTTACTGGATCTCTCTCCTTCAGGTAAATAAGACAGCAATAACATTATAACCCTTACTGGATCTCTCTCCTTCAGGTAAATAAGACAGCACTAACATTATAACCCTTACAGTACTGTACCTCTCTTCTTCAGAAAAATAAGACAGCACTAACAGTATAACCCTTACTGGATCTCTCCTTCAGGTAAATAAGACAGCACTAACATTATAACCCTTACTGGATCTGTCCTTCAGGAAAATAAGACAGCACTAACATTATAACCCTTACTGGATCTCTCTCCTTCAGGTAAATAAGACAGCACTAACATTATAACCCTTACTGGATCTCTCTCCTTCAGGTAAATAAGACAGCACTAACATTATAACCCTTACTGGATCTCTCCTTCAGGAAAATAAGACAGCACTAACAGTATAACCCTTACTGGATCTCTCTCCTTCAGGAAAATAAGACAGCACTAACAGTATAACCCTTACTGGATCTCTCCTTCAGAAAAATAAGACAGCACTAACAGTATAACCCTTACTGGATCTCTCCTTCAGGGAAATAAGACAGCACTAACAGTATAACCCTTACTGGATCTCTCCTTCAGGGAAATAAGACAGCACTAACAGTATAACCCTTACTGGATCTCTCCTTCAGGAAAATAAGACAGCACTAACAGTATAACCCTTACTGGATCTCTCCTTCAGGAAAATAAGACAGCACTAACAGTATAACCCTTATTTGTGATCAGTTGTAAAATCAATTGTGATGCCAGACTCTTTTGACTGGTAAGTTTGTTATCATGTGGCAAAATGTTGAGCGTTGACATTACATTAAAGGCACACTAAGCTTTAATAATCCTCTAAACTGCTACGAACAACACAGGGCCGTCGGAAAACGTGTGGCAAGCAGACATTTTCCTTTTTCAATCAGGTGGAGCACCATTTCTTATTTAGTTTAGTACAAAATATTGAAGCAAAGTACTGTTTTTTAGACTGATTTGCCAACTCGCAATTTATCGGTCCTTCACATCAGAGTACTGCAGGCTTGATGAGTGCTTGACCAATCAGATTCACGTAAATCGTGGGCTGTGTGTGCTGTGTACAACGCACACTCAAGTGCGCTTTCCACTTTCCTCCAGTATTTATTTAGCAAACGTGATAACACATCACCCTGACAGACACATGCAAAAACTCTCTCAATAAATGTTGCAGGACTAGGTGTCACATCTGCTCCTGCAAGGCCCTCTACAGCTCATCCTGTGTCTCCTTGACCTGCCGCCACTCCCCCAGTACTCTCTCCCCCTCTCTCTCTTTGTGTGTGTGTGTGACTGTGTGGGTGGAGACAGGTGTGCTGGAGTCAGAGCAGATCCCTACCAGCTGCAACCTATTCCATAATCAAGACCTCGACAAATACTCAGCCCTGCCACTTCCAAGCTGCCAGATCATAATCTCTGTCAGTCTACGCATCTAGCTGTTGTTACTATTAAATCCTGTTGTGCCTGTTTTCCTTGCCTGATGCTGTTTTCCTCTCCGCTGCAGTTTGCCCGCTCTGACTCTGGTCCCTGTCTCCAGTTCCACGTCTCGTCATCCTGCTACTCTGTCCTGGATTCCCCACTCTACTACTCCCTTGGATTCCCCTCCGGACCTGCTTACCCTGTCCCAACCCCTCTCACTCCAGCCTCAGCCTCCACACCTGGTTTCCTGCAACCCACCCGAGCTTCCCCTGGCCTGCACTCCAACTTCCCCCTGTGTTTCAATAAATACCTTGGATACTTCATCCCAGTCTCCTCATCTGAGTCTGCTCTAGGGATCCCCTGTTCCACTCCGTGTAACACTAGGCTACTAACAACAGCAGTTTCATACAGCCTATGTGCCCTGTCCATCTGGCCAGGTCAAATAAAGTGTTAATGTTAAGTATATATAATCCATTTATTTGTGTTAGGAGAAAATGTGTATGTGATCAACTTGGTTTATATTAAAACTTGGGCTGCCTATTCCTTTTCTATCCAAAATGTTTAACTGGAATTAATGAATCAACATAAAAGTGATGACATTCTATAGACTATCAGTAATTATTTTTATTAGACATACAGTTTTTATTGTTTAAATTTAAACTTTATTGAACTAGGTAAGTCAGTTAAGAACAAATTCTTATTTACAATGACGGCCTACCCCGGCCAAAACTGGACGAAGATGGGCCAATTGTGCGCCGCCCTATGGGACTCCCAATCACGGCCTGATGTTATACAACCTGGAATCAAAACAGGGACTCTAGTGACGCCTCTTGCACTGAGATGCAGTGCCTTAGACCACTGCGCTACTCAGGAGCCCTGCGTAGTTACATAGGCCTACACGATGCAAACATGCATAAAGCATGTTCTATTGTCCAATCACAGTTGTCTCCGTGTTTGTAGAAGAAACCCTGTTAGTCTAGTTTTAAAATATAATTCATATGAACAAGTACAAGGTTGCTGAAGTTTGACAAGATTTTAATCCTCCCCAGCACCAGTTTTTCCAGGATTCTTTTTTAAAACCATGTGACCTGATATGTTTTTTTTGTCCCATTATACACCATATAAAGCATTGTCACAACTGATTTAATCACTGTCATATGCTATAGAGTCTGAAATAAATGGCCCACCACTGTCACGTTCTGACCTTAGTTACTTTTTTTTATGTCTCTATTTTTGGTTTGGTCAGGGCGTGAGTTAGGGCTGGCAATCTATGTTTTTGTTCTATGTTTTGTATTTCTGTGTTTGGCCTGGTATGGTTCCCAATCAGAGGCAGCTGTCTATAGTTGTCGCTGATTGAGAACCATACTTAGGTAGCCTGTTCCCACCTGTGTTTGTGGGTAGTTGTTTCCTGTTTTGTGACCTGATAGGACTGTTTCGTTGTTTCACCTTTGTTATTTTGTGTTCAGATTTATAAAGTTAACATGGACACGTACCACGCTGCATTTTGGTCCGATCCTTCATATTCCTCATCAGACGAGGACGAGAATCGATACAACCACTCCACCTCTGTAACAACATCTTAGCTACCAGAGAACATTCTGATTTTGACAATGTAAAATCACTGCAAAATATATCAGCACAATACCTAATTATCTATGTAAGACCTGAGAGCATACAGGGTACATCATGGATCAATTAGCCATTCCGGTGTTAATTAGCTGAAATATGCTTCCGCTTCCTCACTTAACAAAATAGTGTTACTGTCCCTGAATCAATCAATTCATTTCAACACTGTTAAAGCATCCGTGGTCTAACCATCCTCTTCGGTTGTCATGGCGCATTACATCAATCATAGCCTATTATGTGAACAAAACATTAGGTTCAATCCACACATACATTTTACTGTATTATTATGAACCATATCAAATCAAGTACTGCCAATCACGTCTATCCATCTTAATGACTATGGTAACAGCGAGATAATAGTTGCCAGTGATTAACGACTTTAAATATCCTTGTCCGTCAAAAATGAACCACCAAAAGTCATGGACGGCTCTGGTATAGATGAGTTATGACTTCCTGTTGATGGAAAAAGATCGACGTTGTTTCAGATTGTGTGGCGTCACCTGTAGATTAATGATACTCCCCTCCATCCTCCCCTTCAACCCCCCCATCATTCCCCCCTCGAACGCCATTGTAAGAACACGGCCGTGGCGACCGAAGGCCATTAGAAGCATCAGTCAAACCCACCGTCTTCCCTTTAAACTCTTACATTGACACTCCTGCTCTCTCCGATCCTAATTACCGTGGAGAAGTGTGCAGCTGAAGGGCGCGTTCTGAATTCAAAGTGTCAGCGGCTCGGCTGCTTGGAAACGGATAGCGAGCGTCTGATCCAAAGAGGACCACAGGCGGGAAACGGAATGATTAACCTTCAGAAAAACGTTTCTTAAGGGGGACCTGTCAGATGTCGTTAGCGACGGCGAAGTGCCCGAAAGACTGATGACATGAAATAACTGTGTGAGCGTCATGGAAGTGTAGGTGCTGAAACGTTCTCTAAGCGGTTCCATGAGATTAATGTCCTCAAAGTTGTAGGGTTGAAATACATCTGGGAAGATAGAGAGATAGCAACCCTGAAGTCAAAGTGTTTTCAAAGTGGATATAATTAAGGATGACAATCATGGGCTCTGTACTGTAAGTACTGTACTACAAACTCTAGCCAACATGAACCCACCGGCTCAAAACAATGTCGGCCCATCGACCTTTGTCAACATCATGCCAAAGACCATAACACCATTCTTGTAATACTGGTGAAATCATGTTTGTTGAGCTTTGTCTACTCAACAAAGCTCACGATACATTGAGCAGAAAAAGCTTCCATACGCAACTCCATCTCTAGCAGTATTGAGATTCCTTTTCCGACCCGTAACCTGGAGGAATGATCTTCAGTCTGCCCTAATAGGCTCACGTCTTGATGTAAATGTTTACCGAAAGGAAATTTTCCAATCAAGGTTGATCTGAGCACTTGTCACTCTTTAAGCTCTGCTCAGCGTTATAAGTCTAGATGTCCTTCAAGCTCAGATGCAGAGATAGGTTTGTGCACAGCAGTGGAAAACACAGGGCTGATTGAAGTGGAAGCACGTCCCTCCCTCTCTCCCTCTCTCTCTCGCTCCCTCTGAACAGTGATTTACCATCGATTCACACTTGAGACACTGGATATAAAGGTTTGTTCTACCGGAAAATACAACAGAGGATGTTGGACATACCTAGGTAGGGCTATGTTGGTCACAAAATGTTGTCAGCCGGTGATTGTCAAGCAAATAACTGTCGGTTTCACGGTAATTGACCGTTAATTAACATAAACACATTTAGCATCTCCTGGCTTCCACACAGAGCCTACAAGCCATTTTAAAAAGTCTAATGAATCCATGTAATATAGCCTACACCTTCACAATACATCCATTATTTATTTTAGATAGGTCTAAAGAAACATGAAAATGTAGTATATTTCAGAAGAAAATGATAGCATACACTGAGTTGTCCTTATGTTAGGTCCCAATGTGGCTATGCCAAATGGCTGTGGGCTACACTAGTTCATTCAGCAGATAAGATTTGCTTATAATTCCGTGGCATTATTTTATAGTTTGAAGAATACAATTGAACAAAGCTGAATAAAATATACATATTTTCTCCAAACGATTTGAGGTAGTGCACACATGCGGCTATTCTGTGTTGAGCAGAAACTAATAAATAGGTACTCCTATTTGCCTAATTTAGAGTTATTAATGTAACTTTAGTTGTTCTACAAATGTTGGACTATATGTTATGTTTAGATTTTAATACATTGTTAGGCTGAAAGATAAGATTCGAATGATGATTTGAAAAAAGTAGCTTGAAAGGCATGAGCTCTGCTTTGTTTTTGCGCAGGCTGTTCACACTCCAATAGTCTCTCATTCACAATTTGACAAGCACTTGATAATGCCTCAAATTTCATGGCAGCATCCCCTTTGTGTCCGTAATGCACCCTAAAGAAATCCATGCATTTTGTGGACCGGAGTGCTGCATTGTGCCCTTCTCCCTGTTCTGTGCTGCGCAATCCAAAGCGTTTCTCAATCACACAACTCTCCGTCACGTGATCGGGTCTTTCTCACAGGCTACAAGTTAAGACAGACACATCGGGGACACAACTGTGGCCGTCCTTATCCAATTCCGAGATGCATATTGAAGATATTTTTTCAGCAGCCAACAAGATGAGTAGGCCTAACAAACAGTAAAAGCACTAGCCTATGTCAATCTACTATCCCCCACAGTACAAAAGTCGACCTATTCTATTCTGTGCGAGAAATAAATATTCCAAACAGTCTGGGACAGTTGTGGGATGAATACCAACCTTTTTTTACACAACAGATCAAAACGTTTAGCTTAAAATGTTGATAAACTATTAGACTATTTTTTTTATATTATCAGTGCAGCAATGCACACATGGTAGTAGGCTATACACTTGAATGTTCCAGAAGCTGAAAACACCATTATCAAAAGTGACCGCAAATGCAATTATGCATGTAAAGGTGCATTTTTATGGTGAAAATGATCTTCCCCAAACTTGAAACTCACACGCTGCTTATGTATACCAGTTAGGCTCTACACCCCTTGCAAAGCGGATTAATGTGCTTTATTTTAAGAACGTGAAATGTCAGAATAATAGTTGAGAGAATGATTTATTTCAGCTTTTATTTATTTCATCACATTCTCAGTGGGTCAGAAGTTTACATACACTCAATTAGTATTTGGTAGCATTGCCTTTGAATTGTTAACTTGGGTCAAACATTTTGGGTAGCCTTCCACAAGCTTCCCACAATAAGTTGGTTGAATTTTGGCCCATTCCTCCTGACAAAGCTGGTGTATCTGAGTCAGGTTTGTAGGCCTCTTTGCTCGCACTCGCTTTTTCAGTTCTGCCCACAAATGTTCTATAGGATTTGAGGTCAGGGCTCGGTAATGGCCACTCCAATACATTGACTTTGTTGTCCTTAAGCCATTTGGGATCATTGTCCATTTGGAAGACCCATTTGCGACCAAGCTTTAACTTCCTGACTGATGTATTGAGATGTTGCTTCAATAAATCCACATAATTTTCCATCCTCATGATGCCATCTATTTTGTGAAGTGCACCAGTCCCTCCTGCAACAAAGCACCCCCACTACATGATGCTGCCACCCCCGTGCTTCACGGTAGGGATGGTGTTCTTCGGCTTGCAAGCCTCCCCCTTCTTCCTCCAAACATAACGATGGTCATTATGGCCAAACAGTTCCATTTTTGTTTCATCAGACCAGAGGACATTTATCCAAAAAGTACGAACTTTGTCTCCATGTACAGTTGCAAACCGTAGTCTGGCTTTTATGTGGAGGTTTTTGAGCAGTGACTTCTTCCTTACTGAGCGGCCTTTTAGGTTATGTCAATACAGGACTCGTTTTACTGTGGAAAAAATGTGCTTTTGTACCTGTTACCTCCAGCATCTTCACAAGGTCCTTTGCCGTTGTTCTGGGATTGATTTGCACTTTTCACACTAAAGTACGTTCATCTCTAGGAGACAGAACGCGTCTCCTTCCTGAGCAATACGATGGCTGCGTGGTCCCATGGTGTTTATACTTGTGTACTATTGTTTGTACAGATGAACGTGGTACCTTCAGGCATTGGAAATTGCTCCCAAGGATGAACCACACCTGTGGAGGTCTACTGATTGGCTGATTTCTTTTGATTTTCCCATGATGTCAAGCAAAGAGGCACTGAGTTTGAAGGTAGGCCTTGAAATACATCCACAGGTACACCTCCAATTGACTCAAATTATGTCAATTAGCTTATCAGAAGTTTCGAAAGCCATGACATAATTTTCTGGAATTTTCCAAGCTGTTTAAAGGCACATTCAATTTAGTGTATGTAAACTTCTGACCCACTGGAATTGTGATACAGTGAATTATAAGTGAAATAATCTGTCTGTAAACAATTGTTGGAAAAATTACTTGTGTCATGCACAAAGTAGATGTCCTAACCGACTTGCCAAAACTATAGTTTGTTAATTTCTGGGACTTTGTGGATGCTTCCTCTTGAGAATCTGATGCTTCGCAATCCAGAGAGTCTTAAACACTTCCATCACTGCCTCACTGGAAGTCAACATTCCTTTCCTCTCCTCTTCTCCCATCATCTCCCCTCCTTTCCTTTCCTCCCCTCCACTCTCCTCTCCTTCTTCCCAGTATGACAAAAGAGCATCTGCACTCCACAGTAAAAATAGGTCAGGCTGGCCTAGATTTCCTCAGTAACCTTCTGGTTCATTATCATCATGTGTAATGAGGGAAGTCGCTCTCGAGGCATCGTTAAACATGGAAGTGTGTGCACCTGTAACAGCATTCAGAGGAAGAAGGTGAGGACCAAGATGCAGCGTGGTACATGTTCATATTCATTAAACTGAACTGAACACTAAATACAAAGTAACAAAAGGAATAACCGAAACAGTTCTGAAAGGTGAAGACACACAAAACAGGCTACCTAAGTATGGTTCTCAATCAGAGACAACAATAGACAGCTGCCTCTGATTGGGAATCATACCAGGCCAAACACAGAAATACAAAGCATAGAACAAAAACATAGAATGCCCACCCCAACTCACGCCCTGACCAAACCAAAAATAGAGACATAAAAAAGGAACTAAGGTCAGGACGTGACAGCACCATGGCCACCAGGCCACTTCGTTTCCCCACCGGCATGTTACACTCCGCGACAAATAGCCAGAATGAGCGTAAAGCAGAAAAATGGTCAGTGACTCACATGGCCAATCGGTCTTGAGGAATGAATCTGCTCAGTCAACTGTATGATAAGCAGTGATTCATTTTAATAGCTTTTGCAAGTGTAGGTTCAAACATCTTAATAATGATGTTGATAAATAATATGATTATGCTAATGACTAAAGAGAAAAATGAAGAGAAACGGTTTTAGCTGGCTAAAGGAGAAGGCTTCGTCCATCCTGATGGCTACAGAGTCTCGTCACTCACTCTCTATTGGCATTGCAGCGCATCACAGCTGAAGAAGAGACAATCTTCCGGAAGCCTCCAAACACCCCGCCCTCTTTCTACGTCTATTATACCTCCTCTCTCCCCTCCCCTCCCCTCCTCCCCTCTTACTCTTTCTTTCTGCCTCTCCTCTTCTTACCCTCGTTCTCTGTCTCTGTCTCTCTGCCTCGTCCCCTCTCCTATCAATTAAATTCAAAGGGCTTTATTGGCATGGGAAACATATGTTTACATTGCCGAAGCAAGTGTCCTCTCTCTCTGCCAGGACCCTAAAGTGTGGCATGTCTGTCTGCACCTCTCTACAACAATCGCACCTCATCCCGCCATGGACACCATCGCTGACCGTCTGTGTACCTGGGCTCCCTTCATCATCTCCCAAACCTAACACCTTGCATACTATTATACTGGCAATACTAAAGTGCCTTTAAGAACATCCAATAGTCAAAGGTATATGAAATACAAATGGTATAGAGAGAAATAGTCCTATAATTCCTATAATAACTACAACCTAAAACTTCTTAACTGGGAATATTGAAGACTCATGTTAAAAGGAACCAGCAGCTTTCATATGTTCTCATGTTCTGAGCAAGGAACTTAAACGTTAGCTTTCTTACATGGCACATATTGCACTTTTACTTTCTTCTCCAACACTTTGTTTTAGCATTATTTAAACCAAATTGAACATGTTTCATTATTTATTTGAGGCTAAATTGATTTTATTGATGTATTATATTAAGTTAAAATAAGTGTTCATTCAGTATTGTTGTAATTGTCATTATTACAAACACAAAAAAAAAATTGGCCGATTGATCGGTATCGGCTTTTTTTTTGGGTCCTCCAATAATCGGTATCGGCGTTGAAAAATCATAATCGGTCGACCTCTAGTTTAGTTCCAGGGTACTCAGTTGAATAATGAGCTTTGAGGGCACTATGGTGTTGAACGCTGAGCTGCAGTTAATGAATAGCATTCTCACATAGGTGTTCCTTTTGTCCAGGTGGGAGATGGAGATTGTATCATCTGTGGGGCAGTATGCAAATTGGAGTGGGTCTAGGGTTTCTGAGATAATGGTCAGCCATGACCAGCCTTTCAAAGCACTTCATGGCTATAGATGTGAGTGTTACGGGTCGGTAGTCATTTAGGCAGGTTACCTTGGTGTTCTTGGGCACAGAGACTATGGTAGTCTGCTTGAAACATGTTGGTATTACAGTCTCAGACAGGAGAGGTTGAAAATGTAAGTCAAGACACTAGACAGTTGGTCAGCGCATGCTCGGAGTACACGTCCTGGTAATCTGTCTGGCCCTGCGTCCTTGTGAATTGTGAACCTGTTTAAAGGTCTTACTCACATCGGCTACGAGAGCGTGATTACACAGTCGTTCGGAACAGCTGGTGCTCTCATGCATGTTTCAGTGTTACTTTCCTTGAAGCGAACATATAATTAATTCAGCTCGTCTGGTAGGCTCGTGGGCAGCTCACGGCTGGGCTTCCCTTTGTAGTCTGTAATACTTTGCAAGCCCTTCCACATCCGACGAGCATTGGAATCAGTGTAGTACAATTTGATCTTAGTCCTGTTTTTTTTCCTTTTAAAATTATTATTATTATTTTATTTTTTTAAGGGATGGATGAGTTTAATATTGCGGAGAGAATGTTGCTTCCATCAAAGTATTTGTCTTCATAATTTCCAATCCCCCATATATTTTTGGGGTAAATATATATATCCATATATAGTACATACACATATGCATACATATACACATATATACATACACAAACCTATATAGACATACATACATTTTTTTAGGATATACCTTTATTATTCTCCGAAAACCCTGTGCAGTGATGCTTCACAAAAGTATTGAACCTTTCTATTCTCAAGGCTTCTACGGATTGTAAATAAAAAAATACAAATGTTGCTAAAATAATTATTAGATTATTGATTGATTGACTATGGCTCTTCAAATCACCCAGTATTGCTATCTGCAGAGTTAGTTATAGGCAAATTTTGCAATTCTTCAGCTATTTCTGGACCTGTGACCATATACGAGCTACATATGGGCAATACCAAAATAAATTATCTAATGACTCTGCCTCCTCACAGCAGAATCTGCAGAGCTGGGAAGATTGTATCCCCCATATGTATAACATTCTATTGGTTGCAAGAATTTTGTATAGTAATTCAAATTAAAAAATTTGAAGATTTGAATCTGGCGTTGTTTTGTGTATCAATTCATAAACGATGTGCCATGGAATGGGTACATCAAAAATCTCTTCCCAACTATTTTGCAATTTATATGGCACAGCTGTCAGTTTTTTGGTCCTTAAATTAAATTGGTATATGTTTTTATTTGTCACACTTTTCTTTAACCATTTTTGTTTTTTAATACAGGGCCGACATACAAGTTCCTTACTTTTTTCCCCTTCTACTTGCCTCTTCCATTTTTGTGGTAATGCTGCAATTAATTGATTGTAATTTTGGGTAGAGCAGACATTTCCATATGTCTGTGTAAGCTGTATGTGTGACATAACTCCACCAGTCCTATTTATGATATCATTCACTAAAATTATACCTTATTAAACATTTCTTCCAAAAAAATGTTTTTTTAAATAAATTTGTGTATTTGAGTTTAACCACAATATTTGTTGTATTATTTGTTCTGTCTTCTCAGGTGGATTAAAAAATAACAATATTTTGGAGATTATTTCCTTTTCAAACAACCGAAAGTGAGCAGGTGTAATCTGAATAAAGAGAAAAAGACCCTTCCTGAATATAGGATGAGACATTCTTACCAATTTACTAGAGAACCAGTTTGGATTTAAGTATAACTTTTGTATGACTGATGCATTTTGTGAGAGGTCTAATGCTATAATATTTAATAATTTCTGCCCTCCGGATACATATTTATTTAAATAGGCCCTTTTAATTTTATCTGGCTTGCCATTCCAAATAAAATTGAATATTTTTTGTTCATATAATTTAAAGAGCATGTCACTAGGTGTAGGCAAAACCATAAGCAAATAGGTAAACTGTGATATGACTAAAGAGTTAAACTTGCAATCCCGTTAATGGGATGATATGACAACAGCCAGTGAAAGTGCAGGGCGCCAAATTCAAAACAACAGAAATCTCATATTTAAAATTCCTCAGACATACATGTATCTTATACCGTTTTAAATGTCTTGTTGTTAATCCCACCACAGTGTCCGATTTCAAATATGCTTTCAGTGAAAGCATCACAAACGATTATGTTAGATCACCACCAAACCACAATAAACACCATTTTTCCAGCCAAAGATAGGAGTCACAAAAAGCACAAATAGAGATAAAATAAATCACTAACCTTTGATGATCTTCATCAGATGGCACTCATAGGACTTCATGTTACACAATACATGTATGTTTTGTTTGACCACCAAATTCAAAAACACACAGAGCGATATTTCACAGTCACAAAAGCATAAATATAGATAAAATTAATCACTAACCTTTGATTATCTCCATCAGATGACACTCATAGGACATCATGTTATACATGCATTGTGTGTTTTGTTCGATAATGTGCATATATATATATATATATATTAAAAAAATCTCAGTTTTGTGTGATTTTGTTTTCAGCACATTCAACTATGTAAAGAAAAAAGTATTTAATACGAATATTTCATTCATTCAGATCTAGGATGTGTTATTTTAGTGTTCCCTTTATTTTTTTGAGCAGTGTATATAGTAGACTTATCATAATTTGGTTTTAATCCAAAGAGGATAGCAAAAGTATCTAGATTCTCTATGAGGCCGTGGAGAGATTGTAATTGTGGTTTTAAAAGAAAACATGAATCAGCGTACAATGACACCTTCGTTTTTAAGCCACGGATTTTTAATCCCTTAATATTATTGTTTGATCTAATTTTAACAGCTAACATTCCGATGGCAATAATAAATAGATATGCCGATAGTGGACAACCTTGTTTTACTCCTCTAGATAGTTTAAAACTTTCTGAGATGTAGCCATTATTTACTATTTTACACCTAGGGTTACTATACATCATTTTAACCCATTTTATAAGAGATTCCCCAAAATCGAAATATTCTAGGCATTTATATATAAACTCCAGTCGTACTTTATCAAAAGCCTTTTCAAAATCAGCTATGAAAACCAGGCCTGCTGTCCCTGAAATTTCATAGTATTCTATTGTTTCCAGTACTTGTCTTATATTATCTCCAATGTATCGTCCATGTAAAAAAACCTGCCTGATTATAATAATATCTGACAATACTTTTTAAATTCTATGCACCAAGCATTTTGCTAGGATTTTTTGCATCACAACACTGAAGTGTAAGAGGTCTCCAATTTATTATAATGGACTGGATCTTTTTATATACCATTTGGGTCCTGTTTCAATAATAATATCAGACCGTATTGTTGTGTGTCTGATAATCTAGCATTTATATAGGAGTGGTTAAAACATGCTAATTATGGTCCTCTGAGTATATCAAAAAACGTTTTGTATACTTCCACTGGTATGCCATTTAGCCCTGGAGTTTTCCCATCCCTAAAGGCCCCAATTGCATCAAGAAGTTCCTCCTCTGTAATTTGGCCTTCACATGAGTCTTTCTCTACAGATGTTAATTTTACATTATTATTAGGAAAAACATCCATACAATTCGTTTCAGTTCGTGGAGATGGAGGAGACGGAAATTAAAACATATTCTTTAAGTACTTTACTTCCTCTTTCAAAATATCATTTGGTGAATCATGCATGACTCCAGCATTTGTAACAAGTTTTAATAAAAAAATGTTGGTAGCATTTCTATAATGAAGATTGAAAAATAATTTGGTGCATTTCCCCCCATATTCCATCCAGTTCGCTTCATTTTTTATAATATATTACACTGGATCTTTCTTGAATAAGTTCCTCCATTTCTTTTTGTTTTTCCTCTAACTTATTCTGTGCCTCTATTGCTATCTAACTGTACTGTTAGTCCTTCAATTTCCTTTGTTAATATGGACACATTTGATCTAAATTTATTTTGTTTTATAGATGAGTGCTGAATTGCATGGCCACTAAAGGCACACTTAAAAGTGTCCCATACAATAAGGGGATCTGCTGTACCTATGTTATGTCTGAAAAAGTCAGTTATAAATTATTCTGTCCTAGTTCTTAACAATTTATCATCTAGTAGGCTTTGATTAAATATCCAATATGCTTGCCCACTCTAATGGCTGTTGGTGGAAGAAGGTGAGGACCAAAGCGCAGCGTGGTACGTGTTCATGTTATTTTATTGACACTGAACACTAAATACAAAAATAACAAAGGGAATAACCGAAACAGTTCTGTCTGGTGAAGACACAAAACCAGAAAACAACTACCCACAAAACCCAGGTGGGAAAAGGCTACCTAAGTATGGTTCTCAATCAGAGACAATAGACAGCTGATTGAGAACCACACCGGCCAAACAACAAAGAAATACAAAACATAGAAAAGGAACATAGAATGCCCACCATAGTCACACCCTGGCCTAACAAAAATAGAGAATAAAAGCCTCTCTATGGCCAGGGCGTGACACCCACGTGCAACTTCTGTTAGAGTAATATATATGCAATTATGTGATGATTCGACCGCATTCTGTCCCCTAACAACACTTTTTAAACTTTTGGTGCCAGAGAGAATGGCATAAGAAAGTAGTCAAGATGACTCGTTTGATGAAGCCTCCGCCATGTATATCTCACTGGCTCAGGGTATTTAAGTCTCCACTAATAATATCCACTAATTCCAACATATCCATGACATTCAGGATTTCCTTAAGTGCCTGAGGGTGATAGTTTGTAGTGTGATTTCCTTTCCGGTCCATAGAGGTATTTAAGACCGTATTAAAATCTCCCACCATAATAATAGAGTCTAGTGTTGCTTGTAGAGTTGATACATTCTTATACAGTGGGGCAAAAAAGTATTTAGTCAGCCACCAATTGTGCAAGTTCTCCCACTTAAAAAGATGAGAGAGGCCTGTAATTTTCATCATAGGTACACTTCAACTATGACAGACAAAATGAGAAAAAAAATCCAGAAATTCACATTGTAGGATTTTTAATGAATTTATTTGCAAATTATGGTGGAAAATAAGTATTTGGTCACCTACAAACAAGCAAGATTTCTGGCTCCAGTGCTCCCCCACAGCCCAGTCCATCCTGTGCCTCCTCCACACACCAGGCCTCCTGTAGGTCTCCCCAGCCTGGTGGGTCCTGTGGCAGCCCCACGCATCAGGCTGTCTCTCCGTCTCCTCCCTCCAGGTTCTCCCGCCTGTCCGGTGCCTCCAGAGTCTCCCTCCTGTCCGGAGCCGCCAGAGCGGCCCGTCAGTCAGGAGCTGCCGGAGCCGCCCGTCAGTCAGGAGCTGCCAGAGCCGCCCGTCAGTCAGGAGCTGCCAGAGCCGCCCGTCAGTCAGGAGCTGCCGGAACCGCCCGTCAGTCAGGAGCTGCCGGAGTCGCCCTTCAATCGGGTGCTGCCGGAGTCTCCCACCTGTCCATCTATAGTGCGAGGTTGGCGGCGAGGGTCGCCGCTCCTAAGGCGCCACCTAACTGGGCCAAGACTAAAGGGGAGTGGGGTCCACGTCCCGCGCTAGAGCCGCCACCGTGGACAGATGCCCACCCAGATCCTCCCCTATGGGTTTAGGTTTTGCGGCCGGAGTCCGCACCTTGGGGGGGTGTACTGTCACGTCCTGACTTTAGTTCCTTTTTTATGTCTCTATTTTAGTTTGGTCAGGGCATGAGTTGGGGTGGGCATTCTATGTGTGGTTCTATGTTTTTGTATTTCTGTGTTTGGCCTGGTATGGTTCCCAATCAGAGGCAGCTGTTTATCGTTGTCTCTGATTGAGAACCATACTTAGGCAGCCTGTTTTCCCACTATGCGTTGTGGGTAGTTGTTTTCTGTCTTTGTATTAGTTACCAGACGGAACTGTTTCGGTTGTTATTTTTCTTTACTTTGTATTGTAGTGTTCAGTTCAGTTTAATAAAATGACGAACACTTACCAAGCTGCATATTGGTCCGATCCTTCTTAATCCTCCTCAGAAGAGGAGGAAAACCGTTACAATGACTGTTAATTAAAACCATCACCCCTTTTAAATTTCTTTGCCCATGGGAGAAATATATTTCACCCATCAGTCCTTTTTCCACAAAACTTCATCTAAAATTGTTGAATGGGTTTCCTGTAAACAATAGATATTATATTCCTTCTCTTTTAGCCAGGTAAATACTGATGGCCTTTTCTTATTGTCTGCTAGGCCATTACAATTGTAACTGGTTATACTGATTTCACCACTTACCATAATGAGACACAACTTTGAATTATATTTATCAAAATATATGTTTGCAAACGTACCATTAAAAAGTAACATGATGATTGAATGTCTATATAGCTGTACCATGATATTTGCATTGCTACTAAGTAAACTTCCAATTGTTCCCCACTATTCCACCCGCTAAAAGCCCTCCTCATCCTGAGTTGGGTTGTCATCCCAATGCCCGGCAGACCACCCCTGACACCCCGTATCCCATAGCCCTGAAAAGACTGGGATCCATCCTTTGAAAAGAGCACACAGTGCCATTTACAGAACAGAAGTAGATCAACTGCCAAATGCATTTCCATCGCCCTCACCTCGATTTGTATTATATATATAGCCATAAAAAAAATGTATAAATATTTTAAGAATCCTTTTTCTTATTTTCCATAATTAGCTAATATTTGTAATAATGTAGGCAATTTATGAAAATGATTTTACCTCTCACCAGTCTCGCCATTATCAAAATTACATTATTACAAGCAATTATTATATTAGCAAACAATCGCTGTGAATCAACCTCTATTGTCCCTAACATCTGTTACTCCTTCAACAACAGTTGTTCTTCACAACACACATACACCCACACACTCATACACACTCAACCCACACAACCATAGGCTCACATTCTCAACAGTTGCAGAATCCCAGAGCCCAACTCAAGAAAGGTCTTGAATTACGAATGCATTTACAGTTGCAGCTGTATGAGACGGCCTGGAAGACTGTGCACAAAAAAAAGGGCAGAAATGGAGAGATTTTATGAACCATTGTCACGTTACGCGTTGCCTGTTTGATGGTTCGTCGGAGGGCATAGCGGGATTTCTTATAAGCAACCCTCTCCCTGTGATTGGACATTACATAATTATGATAAACATGAATTATATGAGTCTGAGTAACAGCAGAAGTGTGAGCTGAACAGTGAGAGTTGATTGGAGTGCACAGACCTCATCACTGCAGGCTGCTATAGACGTTAATGGAGGGAGAGGGTAAACAACCTTGAATGTTAAGTTCTCGCCTTGTCAAAGCCAGCAGAACAGTAGCGGGCAGATGAGAAAATTACATATTGCAGTAACGGTGTCTCGCTATGAAAACATGCTTTCAGACCTTGATCAATAAATTGTATTATGCGGTGGTAGGAGTCACATTAACCTGGTTAAATATGCAAATGAATGCACCTTTTGAGAATTAAATGCATAAATTGGTTTTAATAACCTAAATTATAACCATATTTTGTATGATGAATTGTCTGTGTGGAACAATGTCTTTGTGGTAACAATATTGTGACGAGGCAAAAACACATTTGAATGAATCATGGTTTCTTTTTAAGGGAAATATTATGCAGCAACATAGTGTAAAGAAAATGATTATGAACATACTTTTTATTCATTATGTTATGAACGATTCCAGGTAAGTTTGGAAATACAGTATATTTCTTCCACCATGGCGTAACCTTTGCAGTGACTGTCTACCATTATCTTTACCTATAATTTCCGACAGCCCAAATCCTTTTTTAAGATGCCGAAATGGACAAACCAGAATGGAGAGGAGGTCAGAGTAAGCCAAAGTCATATCTCTTCACTTCCCCAGAGCCATTAGAGACTTGCACAAGGCCTTCCTCTCAACAGAGCCTTACAGCTGGCACAGTAACTTACAAACTCACACAGGGTTCAATTGTTTCCCCTCTGACTGAGCATTTTAAGTAAAAGCAATGACCTACTAATCAGGAAAGACTTTGGGTTTCATTTTTTAACCAAAGCTAAGTGTATACACAGTGCACGCTGAACCCTAGGGGAATAAATACTTTCCTTCCTTAAAACATTTTGCCAAACAATCTGAGACGAAAATGGAAAAGTTCAATCCCGTGTAGAATATATTTTGGCTCTATGGTAAAACGGGTAGGTCGTCTGAGGTGAAATTTGTCAACACTATGAACATCATCAGCACGATGAGACAACATACGGAGAGGAGAATGAGAGAGACAGATATAGAGAGAAAGGAAGGAGTGGGGGAGAAACAAGGACAGAGAGGGAGAAAGAGAGACCTCGGATAACGGATGTGCATAGGGTGCAGGGTTACTTTCTAAAGGAAACAGTTGAATTCATACCTCAGCTTTCTCTGGCACAGCACGCCTGCACTTAAAGGTGAACAGAGCCAGAGCCAGATGAAAAGGAACGGCATGATCTGTCTTAGAGGTACAGTCATAACAACCTGCCGTGTGCCTCCTACCTAGACAACATCCCAGGTCTTTTAACAGCACACATACAGGAAGTGTTTCGAAAGGAAGCAACAACTACGGACACCAGGGAGGGAAGGTTACACTGGAAGGTGTGAGCTACGCATTACTGATAGCCTACAGAGTCACTATCCAAATGAAGAGACATAATGTGGTAGGCAGGAAGCAGCTCTCTAGGTGAATTAAGTGTCACCCTTAGTCTCCTGCTCGTGTCCGGATGCTGCCATGAACTGTCACCGTCACAGAATCACAGCCGTGCCAAGGAGAGAGAGAGAGAGAGAGAGAGAGAGAGAGAGAGAGAGAGAGAGAGAGCGAGCAGACGGACTCATCACAGGGCCTGTTGCTTCTTGAGCACCTCTCTACTGTGACTCTGTCTGTAATTCATGTCTACCGCTTCAACCGCCACGCCTGTTATGACAATATCCTGTAGATGAGATTTTAAAAAGCCCAATTGAGGTAGTTTCGTTTCCCCTCTCTGTCCTCTTTGAAATGTGCCGCTCAGATGGCTGTCAGACACGCGCCACAACCTAGCTGACGTGGCGGCGAATGAATAAAGCAGTCGCTGCTGGGAGTCGCAGCACTGTGGGTAGGCATTGACGTACAGGCAGAACCCACACAATTTCACGTTGATTCTCTCACAATGTGATTATAAAAGGGGATAGAAGAGGTTCAATGTAGTGGGTCGATAGAATTATTCTAGCTTTTAACCCTTTTGAGTGAGAGCTCAAGGATACAATAGAAGCAACTAGGCTCCTAGGGACCACAGCGTGGCAGTTCACCTTCCCTTCGGTCGTCACAGACAAAAACAAATAAAGACAGAGAGAGAGAGAGGTCTTCAGTGAAAGCTCTGTTGTTGCTTAGAAGCTCTCTGAAACCAATAGACAAAAACGAAAACGCCCCAAGCTCGATACGAACAGCAGGCATTATGTGGGAACAAAAAATGAATACACTTGCGCTTTCGACATTCAAGATGGAGTATTACTCATTCTAATTAGACACACTCTTTCTTTTCTTCCCTCTCTAGATACAAACAGCACACACACTATAAAAGATGAGTCTTTGAACGAGAGTGTGAATGGAAGCTATGCCCTCCAGACTGATATGGTAATAAGGCTTCTTTTCAAAACGAACCAGTCAATAACTAGTGTAGTCATATTCTCCTACCTTTTGGACCATTAAACCCAGTGAGGTTGATGCTTTATAAAATGTCAATTATGACACGTGAACTGGATGAATACAAAGTATCTGCCCTCCCACACAGATGTAAATAATCATCCTCACACGGGGCACCATTACACACACATGCACCCACGTAGCCAAATGATATGAGCTGTCTTTATCTGTCTCTAGCTAAGCAAGAAAAATAAGATATTTCTGCACATGAATAAAGCAATCACATAGTTGTCAAACTCATAATGGTGTTTACACACACTAGGAACAACTGTTGGTTATTGTTTCACGAGTCGACAAGTCACCCTAATTGCTCATCTTTCATGAGGAGCCTGACACCCGTTCATCTATATTATCATTACTGACTAGCGGTTATTATTCTCAGCCTCCTTGTTAGCGCGGCAGAATGGCAACGGCACTCGTTTGTTTTCCCATGATTCCCTTTCTTCACGGCACAATTGGCTGAATCATATTTCTGCAGGAAATTGCACAGTGCGGTTGGCAGGTGGTGGTCTGAAGAAAAAAACGGAACGTGCGTGAGAATGCAGATAGGGAGAGAGAGAGAGAGAGAGAGAGAGAGAATGAGGGGGACATCGGCTCGTGCGTCTGACTCACTGAGCCCGGCACACACATCAGCTCTGACACAGACGCACCAGATGGGCAGAAGCAAAACAGAGGTAGGGCAAAAAAAAGTCGCTGAGAAAACAACAGCTGTCAAGCCACAGAGCTGGCAAAACAAAGACGTTATTATTCCAATCCACCCTTGTAAAATATCTATGGTCCCAACCTCTAATTAAGCCCAGGTAAACTGGCTAGGTCTGATTGACAGATAATTAAACACCAATCTCATCAGGAATCATGGAGGGATTAGCAAATAAACATGTCAACAGCTAACAACATGTCAAAATGTCAGCTGGCTACAGAGCAGTTGCTCTCTGGTAGCTGCCAGAGAGAAACATTTACATATGTTCATGAAGCTGATTGGCGAGGAGGGGATAGAGGATAAGTAGTGCACAGATGGAACACAAGTACAAATGCACTAGAGGTCGACCGATTATGAATTTTCAAAGCCGATACCGATACCGATTATTGGAGAACCAAAAAAAAGCCTACTCCGATTAATCAGCCAATTTTTTTTAACATTTATTTGTAATAATGACAATTACAACAATACTGAATGAACACTTATTTTAACTTAATATAATACATCAATAATATCAATTCAGCCTCAAATAAATAATCAAACATGTTCAATTTGGTTTAAATAATGTAAAAACAAAGTGTTGGAGAAGAAAGTAAAAGTGCAATATGTGCCATGTAAGAAAGCTAACTTTTAAGTGCCTTGCTCAGAACATGAGAACATATGAAAGCTGCTGGTTCCTTTTAACATGAGTCTTCAATATTCCCAGGTAAGACGTTTTAGGTTGTAGTTATTATAGGAATTATAGGACTATTTATCTCTATACCATTTGTATTTCATATACCTTTGACTATTGGATGTTCTTATAGGCACTTTAGTATTGCCATTGTAACATTATAGCTTCCGTCCCTCTCCTCACTCCTACCTGGGCTCGAATCAGGAACACATCAACAACAGCCACCCTCGAAGCAGCGTTACCCATGCAGAGCAAGGGGAACAACTACTCCAAGTCTCAGAGCGAGTGACGTTTGAAACGCAATTAGCGCGCACCCCGCTAACTAGCTAGCCATTTCACATCGGTTACACCAGCCTAATCTCGGAAGTTCATAAGCTTGAAGTAATAAACAGCGCAATGCTGCTGGCAAAACGCACAAAAGTGCTGTTTGAATGCTTATGAGCCTGCTGGTGCCTACCATCGCTCAGTCAGACTGCTCTATCAAATCATAGACTTAATTATAACATAATAACACACAGAAATACGAGCCTTAGGTCATTAATATGGTTGAATCCGGAAACTATCATCTCGAAAACAAAACGTTTATTCTTTCAGTGAAATACGGAACAGTTCCGTATTTTATCTAACGGGTGGCATCCATAAGTCTAAATATTCCTGTTACATTGCACAACCTTCAATGTTATGTCATAATTACGTAAACTTCTGGCAAATTAGTTTGCACCGAGCCAGGCGGCCCAAACTGTTGCATATACCCTGACTCTGCGTGCAATGAACGCAAGAGAAATTACACAATTTCACCTGGTTAATATTGCCTTCTAACCTGGATTTCTTTTAGCTAAATATGCAGGTTTAAAAATATATACTTCTGTGTATTGATTTTTAAAAAGGCATTGATGTTTATGGTTAGGTACAGTCGTGCAACGATTGTGCTTTTTTTGAAAATGCGCTTTTGTTAAATTATCCCCCGTTTGGCGAAGTTGGCTGTCTTTGTTAGTAAGAAATAGTCTTCACACATTTCGCAACGAGCCAGGCAGCCCAAACTGCTGCATATATCCTGACTCTGTTGCAAGGGAAGTGACACATTTTCCCGAGTTAAAATACATTTATGTTAGCAGGCAATATTAACTAAATATGCTGGTTTAAAAATATATACTTGTGTATTGGTGGCATTGATGTTTATGGTTAGGTACATGTTGGAGCAACGACAGTCCTTTTTTGCGAATGCGCACCGCATCGATTATATGCAACGCAGGACACACTAGATAAACTACTAATATCATCACCCATGTGTAGTTAACTGGTGATTATGATTGATTGATTGTTTATTATAAGATAAGTTTAATGCTAGCTAGCAACTTACCTTGGCTTCTTACTGCATTCGCGTAACAGGCAGGCTCCAGGCATACCGATTTCCGATTGTTATGAAAACTTGAAACCGGCCCTAATTAATCGGCCATTCCGATTAATCAGTCGACCTCTAACATGCACACCAATGGACCAACACACAAACAGTGCAAACATGCACACATACATACATAAACATGCAAACACACAAGTGTGCATGTGCACACGCGCACAAACACTTCTGTCCATCCATCCACCCACCCACCAATCCATACCCATACGTCCTTTTTATTCACCTAGCATACAGTGAGTGTGGAAAGGGAGGGGGAGTCGCTCAGTCCTCCATTCTCTCCCCCCATCATCTCTCCTGAGTGTGGGTTATCAGGATCCAGCCCTGATCCCAGCAGCTGCTGCTTCCCCAGCTATGGACTGCAATGAGCTGTGTTTAATGATCACAAGGCATCTGCAGACTCCGGCTGCATACACACAACTCCCCCTTTTATACGTACTGTATGTACGGAATGATATGATATAATATATTACAAGGAGCATGTATACACTATATCACCAGAATGGTGAAGAGAAATCAACAAGGATTACTGGAAAACAAACATGGCCGCATCCCAAATTGCAACCTTTTCCCTATATAGTGCACACCAAATATTTCTAGCCCGGCCTAACGGAGGGAAGGTTGTTTCATTCATATTACACGAACAACGGAAAGGGAACGGATGAAAGTGTGTTTGGTTAAATTAAACTGATATGGAGTTATTTATCCTGGAGTATAGGGACACTGATTAGGAACACCAGTCACATGTCTAGATGCTTCTAAGCAGAGGAGGCTTCACAACCCAATTGGTATTCATTTATGCAGAAATGGGGCGGCTGTGGAAAAGAACCAGTCTAGTACATAGAATATTGTTTTCATAGCCTTTCTCCCAATTTCTAACTCTTTCCTCGCTCTCAATACATATTTGATTTTCAGTACACATTTGTGAAGAACAATATTAATAAAACGTGTTGTTTGTATCCTGGATGCTGATTGGTTGATAGCAGGGAGTTATTAACGACAATCCCTGGGTAATGCCTGTTAACAGGTTCCTGAGTGGCGCAGCGGTCTAAGGCACTGTATCTCAGTGCTAGGGGTGTCACTATGGACCTTGGTTCGATTCCAGGCTTTATCACAACCGGCCATGACTGTCAGTCCCATAGGGCGGGGGCACAATTGGCCCAGCTTAGTCCGTGTTAGGGTTAAGCCGGAGTAAGCTGTCACTATTATTAACTGACTTGCCTAGTTTTAACTGTTTTTTTAGTTTTACCTTTATTTATAAAGACCAGCCAAGCAATTCATAAACTTAATTTCCCCTGGAAAAAAGCATCTAGACATTTCCCCATGCTTCCAGCCTAGTCTTCAAAACCAGATGTTTTCAAAGTTAGAGACAGTGGGCCTCCCTTCGTTCAGAACAAACTGTCAAGCAAACAGTTAATCAAACTGACCACAACCTCATGCTACAAACTCCGGTTGTATTTGCATTTTTAAAACAATTCCATGCTCACAATTTTAGGAATTGAAAAATAAACGTGGTAGCACTGGAAAGCTAAAATCTGTGTTTTCCCCGCGATTGTAGCTAGACTCAAGCCTAATATTTATTAATTTTAGAGAACTGAATACAGTTTGACTTGGCTTTCCTTTCACGCCTCCTCTGAAAACTCTCTGGTACCCCCCTTGGGAGGTGCGCCACACACTTTTAAAACCTCTGGTCTAAACCTTGCTGCCTGCCTCTCTGACCTGTGCAACAATGTTGCTGGGGTGTTTTTGCGATTTCCACCGTGCCATTGAGAATGAACGTGTCCAGAGGAGACTCACTATAATGGATATATCCAAAGAAATTACAATAAAAATCAAGGTAAAACAAACTATAATGTACATAGTTTTCTGTAATTTCAGCTGCTTGATGTGATTGTCTGAAAGCTTTACAGTTTTTCTCAGTCGCTTTGGTGCATTTCTTAGATCAAAAGTGCAATTCTTGATACTACTTGTACAAATTCCAAATCATCTAGTCACTTGTGCACATCATTAAAGCAATTTCTTATTCCTTTGAACAAATTGCAATTGATAATGTACAAGTGTCAGCTTTTTTCCACATTATCAATTGCTCATGTCATGTTGATCAAAATATAGTAGATGGTTCTCTGTTGAATAGTCTTACCCCTCAAAACATCTAGGCATTAGTTCCTTGCATAAGCCATTACATGCAAAATTGTTGAACTATTTGTCATAAACTGTCAAGCATAGTTTTACACATTTCTATTAGACCTTTTGTACAAAAACGTGAATTGATGAATCGTGCAGGTGAAATTGACCCTCACTCATGAAGGAATGTAAAGTGTTAGTTCAACCAACAATCAACCAGTTGTCTAAATTGCTCAAAGTTGCATCTCATGAAGAATCAATTGGCAAACATATATAGACAGACCACAACACAGAGTTGCAATGTTTTACAGTAACATGTGTGTTCGCATAGTTTTTGTCTATGTGAAAGTGTGCGATGCATCACTGCATTTTTCCCCACATAGGACTGCAAGATTACCTCAAACCGGTGGCAGAGGATGCCATGAGACTCAGGGAAATACAAAGGACCATTATAGAAGACAACGATGTCTTTGAAAACATCCATACGGTTAGCATCTCAACCATTGACAGTGTGCTGCATAGAAACCAGATGAGTATGAAACAGCTGTACCGTGTACCATTCCAAAGGAATGAGGACAGAGTTAAGGAGCTACGGTACCAGTATGTACAGGTAAAACATATATCTATGTAACTACTTTACAGAAACATTTTATAGCGATACATAGTACAGTAAGCATAAACTGCACACATTCCCATTGCTGTGGAAGGAACATGCAATATATGTGCATTTTATGTCACTCTTCCTTACCAAAACAAATTCAACTGTGTGTTCTGGGATATAGCGTATAATGGAGTTGGAATCAAGTGAACCCTCTCACAACTTTGTATACGTGGATGAGGCTGGCTTCAACCTGACCAAATGCAGAAGGAATATCGGAATATATCGGAATATCATCGGTCACAGAGCTATTGTGGATTTGCCAGGCCAACGGGGAGGAAATATCACCATGTGTGCTGCTATTTCGGAGCATGGTGTCCTAACCCATATCCCCCTTATAGGGCCATACAACACCCAGCATCTACTCAGCTTTTTAGAGACTCATCCCTGATGATGAGAGGGGTCTGTTCAGAGAGGATTTGCCAAAGTATGTGGTCATTTGTGATAATGTGAGTTTCCATCGATCAAACATCATAAGGCAATGGTTTGTGACCCACCCGAGGATGCTCATAGAATTCCTCCCACCTTATTCACCATTCCTTAACCCAATTGAGGAGTTCTTTTCAGCATGGAGGTGGAAGGTGTACGATCGTCAGCCACACACACAGATGACCCTGCTGGCTGCAATGGATGCAGCATGTGAGGACATCACAGTAGACGCCTGCAGAGGATGGATAAGGCATTCCAAAAGATTCTTTCCACGTTGCATTGGAAGGGAAAATATCCGGTGTCATGTGGATGAGAATATGTGGGCCGACAGACAGGAACGTCTGGATGTGTAGAGACAGCACAACAGTGCTGCGGGCAAAGTTGTGCCTTAGGGGTGGTTTCCTGTGTTTCTTTCTAATTTAGTTTTTTTTCCTTTGTGCCCCTTGGGTTGTCCAGTCTCTTTCAATCAATAACCCACATACAGTAATATGTAAATAGTACTGTTAAAATTGATATATGCCATAGAAGTGCAGCCTTGTGCATTTTCAATACAGTAACTGTCATCCAAACTGTAGCCTAAGTTTACATCAGGTAATACTGTCAAAGTACACAGTTACATTGACAACGTGCCTAAACATTTTGACAACCTTGTTTGTGAACAATGACTCAATGACATATCATTCTGATGACACTGGCATGATCATTGGCATGAATATTTACTTTTGAGAGATGTACTAAGGATTTTTAGTGACTGACTAGCTTTAGAAACATATCTATTGTATATTGCAGTTTGTACAAATTGTTCTGAGAAATGCACTTATTATTTTGCACATGTTAGGGATGATGTGAAAAATGCACCAAAGCGACTGAGAAAAACTGTAATTGGCTAACTAGCAAAGGAGAAGTAGCCAGCTTGCATAGGAACTTTTTTAGCCTAGAATGGACGACCAGCCCGCTTGGCGGGAAACCATGCCAATAGAATGGACGACCAGCCCGCTTGGTGGGAAACCATGCCAATAGAATGGACGACCAGCTCGCTTGGCGGGACATCATGCCAATAGAATGGACGACCAGCCTGCTTGGCGGGAAACCATGCCAATAGAATGGAGGACCAGCCTGCTTGGCAAGCAATTTAGAAATCTCCAAACTAACTAATGGCTTTTTCACAGACTATATTGTCTGGTGGAAGGATGAAATAAAACAAATGTAAAGTTTTTAATGTAAACCTGTCTTTAAATCTTTTTTTATTATGTTGGCAACCATTTTATAAAAGCAATAAGGCACTCGAACCCGGGGATTATTGTGAATAACACCCTCGTATAAGAGCTGTTTTCCTGGCCCTCAGCTTCATGCCAGCCCCGGGTTTGAATGCCTTATTGCTTAAATACTCTGTTAGTTTCTCTAAATATCTCTCAATATCTCATCAATCCTTGTAAATGTAGCTGTTCCTGTACAATGTTGTGAAGAACAATATCTTAATAATATATTTTTTTCAAATGCTCTCTCTCTCTCCATATTTCTCTGTTCAGTGAAATCCCTGTGCATGTTACTGATTCAGTACAATGTGGTGAGAAACAATAGCCAAACTACCTCCAGCAGTCGCAGCCTGGAGCTAAGCTAAATAGCCTACATTAGTCTAAAACAAGGGCACTAAAATCCCAGAGGGAGGGAGGGATGGGGACCACACTGGCAGAGTCCTCATTTACTCTAGACTCACAAATTGCTGTGCATTACGGGAGTTCTCCCCGTGCCTAGACTGTTCCTGCCTGCTCAATTACGGGTCTCATTTTCCAAGATGGCATTTTCCAAAGTCCCAAATCACGAACAGCATGGGGACGTCAGAGCAGTTCATCTTCGACAACACAACTATAATGGCTGCACAGCCAGCGCACACATTTTTGCAGCCCACTGTATGTGTATTTTACTGTCGTATCAGCTGTGTATCATGTATTTTACTAAATTCGGTAAAACAGTTATATTACATCTGCTCAGTATACAGCAATAATGATATGTGACCGACCGGCTCGATTCGGTCTTATGTAGCAAATTTCGAAGTGGAGTTTTTTTACATTGGATAAAAGTAGAGCTAGAAAATGGTATATCATACACTACAGTTGAGGAACAATGTGAAAGTAATTCTGCTTTGAAAGTTGATAAACTTGTAACCTCACTTTTGAGAAAATGGCCCTTGAATGTTTTGGTACCTACTGGCGAGCTCTTTTTTGTCTACACGCATTCAGCATTGTTCACACCCTATTACGCTTTAGCCCCGCCCATCTCCTTAAGGATTCACATGTGAGGCTATGTACGAAACAACAAAACATTTCAAGGTTAAAGGCTGGCTTATACTACGGGTGTGTTCGTAAATTTAATCTGGAGTGCCAGAGTGTACTCTGGGCGTTTGTAAACTTGGCAGATTGGCCGTTCGTAAATTCAGAGCGTTTCGCTCCCGGAGCTCTCAAAGCGCACACTGGAAGCTCTGGCCGAAAAGTAGGGTTGATCCGAGTGTTCTGAGCTAACAACAGCAGTCAAGCACCCAAGCTAACTGGCTAATGTTGGCTAGCTTGCTAGCTACTTCCAGACACAAATGATAGAACAGCTGACATTGATCATTTTACAGAGATGGTTAGGCTGTTTTTATGTTATCCATAGCGTTGGTGACTGTGCTGCTGGCAAAAATTTTATTATGCTTTTTTGCCAAAGTTTACTGACACCAGCCATATTAAACAGGTGTTGAGCGTTCGTAAATGTATCAGTTATTCTGCACCCTGGCACACTTAGATGAGAGTGTTCTGAAATTGGAGTAGATAGCCAGAGTGAATTTACCAGCTACGTCTATCGATAGTGGTTGCAGTGACATCATAAACATTTGAAATAGTTACTTGTGTAACGGGATGTGAAACGGCTAGCTTAGTTAGCGGTGCGCGCTAAATAGCGTTTCAATCGGTGACGTCACTTGCTCTGAGACCTTGAAGTAGTAGTTCCCCTTGCTCTGCAAGGGCCGCGGCTTTTGTGGAGCGATGGGTAATGATGCTTCGTGGGTGACTGTTGTTGATGTGTGCAGAGGGCCCCTGATTCGCGCCCAGGTATGGGCGAGGGGACGGTCTAAAGTTATACTGTTACACTTGCACAGGGGAGTCTTTTGTTTTCACAGATCATACACGTAACGTTAGCTAGCTAGCCAGCTAACAGTATATTTGAACTTGAAATTAAAATGACTTTCTGACAAAATTAGAAACGTGTAATATCTGAAAATGTAGCTAGCTAGACTCTCTTACCGTATACATGGATGGACGCTTCTCAATCTCTGTCATGGACGCCATGTTTGCACTTAGTTTGAAGATGTAATCCAGAGACAGGTGTGTTATACAACAGCCTTCTCTGTGTTCTCTTTTCGACCCCGTCTGCACATTTGCAATCAAACACCATCTCCTTAGCTATCATACTCTAATTCCACTGATTTCAAAAATAGGTCCTCCAGAAAGTGAAGAGCAAAACTTATACAATTCTACAACGTGATATCTTTCAAAAAGACGCATTAGAAAGGATTACCTACACATACTGACCAGCTCATATTATAGACAGAACGGCAACATGGTAGACCAATCCGAACTCATCTCTCGGCATGTCCAGCACACTCATTATCTCAGCCAATCATGGCTAGCGGGAAGGTTGCTCCCTTTTTCGGTGGCTAAACCAACTAGGCTCGTAATTTAACAAATGTATTCATATTTACAGATGTCATACAAGTTTGTTATTACGGTACATGAAAGTTCAAATGTTCCAGAAGGCATTTCTGCCCAAATAAGTTAGTTTACGTTCAAATGGCACTCCTGTGAAGTAGTAACGCACGACATATCCCTAGTTTCCTAAAATGAGTCACATATAGCTAATCCTTTAGGGTTACCGACTTCATAACGTCAGCCCAAGGCACACTTAAACCTAATGAGACCACCTACAGTATTACAGTACAAACCATGCAAGGCTGTGCCAACACATCACTCTTCTCCAGTGCACCTCTGCATCGTTATCCGGAAACACCTCCACTCATTAATCAGACAGAGAGAGAGGCAGTGTCCCAAATGGCAACCTATTCCCAATATAGTGCACAGCCTTATGGGCCGTGGATAAGGAATAGGGTGATATTTGGGACACAGCCAGAGACGAGACACTGGGCCCGTTTTCTTCGTGCAGCATGACGCCACGTGGCGAGGCTGAGAAACATATTAGTCGCTGACAAGTATTGTTGCTCTTCAAATGTTTTACACAAGAAGACAGCAAATGAAGACTGAATAGAACACTGTAGGCGCAGGAACTAAATCCCTATTTTCAAGGACTGGAATACATGCAAATAGGATGCCATTGTCTTTAGGCATCTTTCACAATAGAAACATTGGTATGTTTCTGTGCATTGTATGCAAAGACAAAGCCACGAAGCCAGTGAGTGTTTATCTACCAATGAATCAAGTCAATGTCCAAGGCCTAGGCCAGTAGCAGCCAGCCAGGGAGGATGCAGTACAGTAATGTTCCAATGACATTCAGGAATGGAAATCTCACCACCAGCCCTCCTTCCCCTTGAATATGGAACAGGGCCATAAGTGATTAGACCATTTTGAGAATAAATTAGAGAGCTTGCAACTGGAATTCTAATGTCCATGTTAACCGGTTAGCCAAAGTCCATTTGACATTCACTTTGAGGGTCCTCGTGTAATTCCACTATAATGCAGCTCAACCTTTGCTATATTTTTACCCTTGTGTTCTGAGTTTTGCCAATCTAATTGGGAGAGAAAACTTCCAGTGGATGAGAAGATTGAAAATCAGATTAAAGAAGATTATTGTAAATCAAATCACAGCCCCCCCAAGTAAGGAGAGTATAAAAGCTGTCTGAACTCATGAGTGTGTGTGTGTGTGTGTGTGTGTGTGTGTGTGTGTGTGTGTGTGTGTGTGTGTGTGTGTGTGTGTGTGTGTGTGTGTGTGTGTGTGTGTGTGTGTGTGTGTGTGTGTGTGTGTGTGTTTTGTGTGTGTGTGTGTGTGTGTGCGTGCACGTGTGAATAGAGTATGATTAATATGTGATCATCTGATAGCGTCACTTAGGCATGAACCATTTCAAACATCATCGTGCCAGGGCCCACACAGAGTTTGTCAACTGACACACCACCGTTACATCACTACACCACAATTAGTCTTAACTCAGTGATTAACAGTCAAAGAGCTGCATACCTACACTTTTAAATAACACACGATTCGTACAGAGAGGATGAGACCTCCTCTTCCGAATGCCCTTTTATGAAGCAAAACATACAGACACCACACACACACACAAAGCAGAGGCAAATCTCAGGAGGGAGATGGACAGAAAAGAAGAAGAGAGGAGTGTATAGTGGAGTGGAACCAGCAGCATGCAGGCTGTGTTGTCTGTGCCTCCAGGTGGGTGCTTATCTATTCCAGGGAGATAAGAGAAAAACAAGCGTGCTATCTCCCCCGAGGGCTGGCCTGTGTTGGGTGGTTAACCTCAGAGCGCCTCGCTGCAACCCACAGCAAATGAAACCGAGAGCAAGAACGATACAGCTGAATGCTCACATACCTTCCCTTAGCACACCTATCACCTTGAAATGAGAAATCTATGCCAACACAGCAAAATGTGTATTGTAGGAAAAGCCATACCTTTAACATTCCAAGTAGTGAGCGGAGGTTTAGCGCCTTTCTGCACTGAATAATAATGGTTTATGATGCTTATGATGCAGTGGGCTGTAACATTATTGTATGTGGAAATGATGTTTGTGACAATCTGTGGCTGTGTATCTAGGGAGAGAGAGAGAGAGAGAGAGAGAATGAGAGAGAGAGAGAGGGCGAGTGGAGGAGGAAGGGGGAAGGGATGTGGAGAAAGGGAGGGAGGGAGGGGTATGGAAAGATGATGTATGAACAGAGGGATGAATCAGTTGAAAGACTGGCATTTTCATACCACATGAACATTCCTGGGTGGATGACGTTTGATTTTTTTTTTTTTTATACGGGTAAAACTATGTAATACACAAGACTAAGAATGACAGTATGGATCTCTTACCAACGATCATTGTAATATTTCTATATTTTTAGCAGATCGATTATCGCGTCATTTGACTAAGTTTTGAGATACAATAAGTCCTACAGCAAGTACTGGGAGTAATAGAATAATTGCTAGCCATTCCTGTGATGTTTAGCTGACAGAAAATGTCACCCTGGAGTCTCCTGTCAGAATACCCTGGTAATTCTATTGTGTAGGACTCAGTCCCTCATCCCCATTTCCATTTGGCCTGGACTACAAACAGAAGTTAAACATATTTCTTTTAACTGAAAAACACTGGGTTTAATGAAATTCAGCCTGCCTGCCCACACATTTCCCTTCTCTAGAGTATTTACATAAAAGAGCTGCCCCCCCCACTTCTAAATAGGAGATGCTAGCTACATCAGTGTGAGTTCTGGGTTTGATGCTGTCGTTCTGCTAGAAGCCCATCGCTCATAATTACTGCATTTAGCTATCGCTGGGTCTCGCCTACTAACTGAGCTCAGACCAGTCTTTGCATGCCTCTTCAATTGTACCATATTCCCTACATAGTGCAATAATTCTCCATAAATAGGGGCTAAAAAGGGAAATAGGGAATAGGGTGCCATTTGTGATACATAGTTTATCATCGGCTGAGCTGGGAATCAGTGTAAGACCAACGTTGTGATCGCCCACGTGCCGATACTATATGTCCTATCTAAAAAACAACTGGAAAGGGGGAATGCAATGTAAATTAATTCATTGTTATTGGCGAGATAACAGATGGTGGTGAATGAAGGCATAAGGGGTGTGGTTCTGGCTATAGGGAGCGTCTTTGTGAGGTAGGAGTGATGATGTTCATGTTTGTGCCTCGCACACTCTCTCACTCTCTCCCTCTCTCTCTCTATCTCATCTTTGGTCTTTGTTGAGGTTCTTCTTATCACTCCCATACTCCACATCTGACAGTCGTTGTAGGAGAAGAAGCATCACATAGCTAATCTTTTTATCAACTACTGTGTACAATCATTTGTGAACGCAAAGTCAATACAGCATTGGGATTTAATCGAAGGAATCTTCAAAGACAACATCATAAGGGAGTCGGGTATGACCCGGAGGGTATAAAACAAAGTCATAATGTTATTAATTACCCATGTGAATAATAAAATCTACATTTGACAGTCAGGGATGGTTATTAGCTTTTGCTTGTGAAAAAGCATTTTGGATAAAGGCGTATTAAGAAGATTACAACAGTAATCTATCTCACAACATAATGAAGCAGCTGTCTTTATAGAAGGCTTTCGGATCTTATGCATTTGAGTACTGCTGGTTGGACAGCAGGGTATTTAACTCTCCGATACAGAATCACATGGATAAATAATGCCTGCAAATTGCCACAAACTTCCATCCATGTAATTGCGGTATTGAACATTTCCATGTGAAGGCAGCCTACACCATAATGTGAAATGAATGCATTTCTGAGACGCAAACGAGACACAAAAGATAATGTTCTGCAATGAAATTACCCATTTGATTGTGTTTTCTGCTGTGATTCAATTCACCTTGTGAAAACAGATGCCGATGTGCCACATCTTCCATAATTGTTTCTGTGCAATGTGTTTTTTTTATAGCATCAATTCATAAAACACATTATATTACAATTATAAGCAACACTAGTGCATTCGTATGTTTGTATGAGGAACTTTCCTACCATGACAGACAGCAGCTTGGAGCTGAATTCTGAAAGAGCACCAAGTACGTACGTGCTCATTCCTCACACAGACAAGTAGTATGATACCTCCAAAACAGGAGTGCTTCCATTGAAGTAGAAACAGGAAGAAAGACAGGTTTTTTATTGAAGTAACCCCCACCCATGCAGGAGAAGGTCTCAGGCTATGGCTGGGTGACCTGTGAGTGAGTGTTCTGAAAAGGCCCTTCCTAAGAACAAAAATCACAACACAACATTAACATCGCTATCTGCCGCAGTCTTTCTCTCGGGCTATTGTTCCATCTGTGACATCGTAGCCTTAACAAAAGGTCCCAATGTAAAAGAGGCGTGGACAAAAACAGAGAAGTAAACAAAACAAAAACATGAAGGGCTTTCTTCTGTGGAACACAATGGGCCTGTAACACCCAACCCGCCGAGCGTCGCCGTCCTCCACATATAAACCCCAACAGCTTTCGCCGCGAGATATCAAGCCGCTTTAAATGAGATCTGTCTGTGTTTTGTGTGGTTTTTCAATTTCACAGACCCAGGCCTCCGTGTTTTCTCATGAAATGAACAGACACTAGAAGACTGCCTGTTTAGAGTCACGTGCGCGTGTGTGTTTACACGTCGTGCCTGTCAGGGAACACAGGGGACAAACACGTCCCTGGAGGCTCACAGCGCTGCTCCCCCACTTCTCCGTCAGCCAGGGTCACCATGAAAGACAGGAAAGGACTTGTACGGTGACGGCGTCATAACCAGGCCTGGGATCAATTCAATTCAAATGGCCATTATGATCACGGGAGGTAAATGACAAAAAGAGTTGTCCATGCTTCAGAAAATGTCACTGTTGGAAACTGGAAGCATTGGATATATTCAAATGTTTTTTTTTGCCTAAGGTCTGATTTTCACTCTGGAGCAGGGCTGATTTGTCAGGGAAGCAGAGCTATGATTTGCCTGCTGTCTCTGTGCAGGTGAACGGAGTCCACTAATAATACTGATTTGCTTAAATAGGTACACTGCCAAGACAGGTGGGTTTAGGCAACACAACTCCATTGTTGAGGTCAGAATGCCCTCTGATTATTATCATATCATAATCACCATTAACAACCAATAAAATCATATGAAATTAGGCCTATAGCTGATATTCAGCCAGGTTCAATACATATTTTGTAGCTGTTTCCCTTGCATCAGGATCATAAAGGTCCACTAATAATGATGATGACCACAACGGATTGCACATATACAGAAAATGTTAGACTCTCAAAACGCTTCACATTGTGTGAGGTTGCTCACCCCATCCTGCATTTTCCCCGAATCAACCACATTTCCAAGTCCCTGGAATAAAACCAACCTCTCACAACTGGGGAGTTATGAAACAATAACCTCAACGCCAGGCTGCTGTACATTCAACAAGAATATTTATCATCTGTTTTCTCCTTCTCATCCCATCGCCCACACTGTCCTATAATGACACACCCTCGGGCTCTTGGTACCAACATAAGCCAACTATATAAAAAGGCAACGGTAAACATGTGAATGATGCAGTACCCCCCTTTGGCCAATCAGTGTAATTTTGTAAAGTACATATCTTTATGGCAAGACGCATCATTCACCCAAGTTTTGTCAAAATCAGGCTAGTGATGTCTGAGTTATTGTGTGGGTTAGCTAGACTCATATCCCTGAGCATGTGAGCCAAATTTCATTACTGTGAGTCAAACAGCTCAAGAGATATAAACATGTGCCTGTTATAGCGCCACCATGTGGTCGATGTTGAGGCTTGACAGTGTTTGCAACATGTGTACACATTTTGTTACACACACACACCCATGTGGACGTATATTGGCCAATAGCAGCCGTGTTGGTTTAGGTACTAGTCTGGAAAGTATTCAGCTGAGAGAGCTTTGTCCATAGTTTCGTGCAGATCGGTCATTCGGTGCCAGAGAAGTAGCTTTTTAAGTGTTTTTCACAAACTTCAAAATGGCAGAAAATCCATCATGGCGGACCTTATTGGTCCTGAGGCAAAAGTCTTCCTTGTGATGAGAGAGACCTATGTACCGAATTATGACTTTAGGTCAAACAGGTTGAGGGGCATGACATTTCAAAGATATAATTTTCAATCACTTGTTATAGCGATACCAACTTGCCAAACAGTGTAATTTTGTAAATGCTGGATCTCTATGGCAAGACGCATCATTCACCCAGGTTTCGTCAAAATCAGGCCAGTGCTGTCTGAGATATTACGTGTGACTATCGCATAAACATACTAATGTACTAACAGAAGGAGACAGATCCACAGTCCCCTTCACGATTTCATTGTGGGGGACAATAATATCACTGTAAAATTAATACAATAATGCAACAGCAGGTCTGAAGGCAGGGTGAAGTACCCTGTACAGTACAAGACACAGGACCTAGGTGAAAACATGTGGATCAGCCAATTCATGTTGGAATGCAGCCCTGTCCAGCCTTCTATTTTGCTCTGAGGGAGTGAGGAGTTTTGCATGGCTATTATTTGCCTGAGAGGGAAAGTGGAGATCTAATGTTCAGGGTTAGAGGTAAGAACAGAGAGAGGGTGGGGGGCACAAAGAGCAATGGGATGTTCAGGGGAGAAAAGGAAGCCCTATGATTGGTGGGCTGGGTGTTCCAGGTGGGTGTGGCCAGGTAGATGGAGCAGGTAGAAGAGCAACAGCAGGGTCAGTTCAGCTCCACACCACACTGACTGATCATCATGCAGAGGAAGAGCAGCTTCACTGGGCTCCTCATCACTGCTCTGTGTGCAGTGGCCTCTGGGCTGACCAGCAAAAAGTACTACCATGTGAATAAAATATTGACCTGGCACGGTGCTCAACAGTATTGCCGAGAGCACTACACTGACCTGGCATTCATCAGCAACCAGGAAGAGGCAGAGCTGGTCTTCAACATTAAAGAAACGACCAAGGTGATGTGGATTGGTCTGTACAGAGATAACAATGACCCAATTGGGTGGAAGTGGTCAGGAGGGGAGGACTCAGAGTTCAGGCTTTGGGGAAAGAAAGAACCAAACAAAGGTAAATCTGAGACCTGCGCCAATGTGCTTGATAATGTATGGATTGACACATCATGCAATAATAAACACACTTTTCTCTGCTATGGAGGGGAGAGTGAGCTGATCCTGGTTCAGGAGAATAAGACGTGGATGGAGGCTCTGAAGCACTGCAGGAATCACCACACAGACCTCCCCAGCCTACTCTCTGAGACAGAGCAGCTCCAGGCCCAGAGCAAGATGAAGGGGGCCCAGACGGACCACGTGTGGACGGGCCTGCGCTTCCATGCCGGCTACTGGCTGTGGGTGAACGGGGATGCTCTGGAGTACCAGGCCGGGTTAGGGACCGGGGGAAAGCTGCCCCAGTGCCCAGGCAGTTACCACTGTGGGACCCTGGCCAAAGAAGAAGAGTACTGGGGAATTAGGGACTGTGAGGAGATGATGAACTTCCTCTGCTACAGAAAGTGATTTGACTACATCGGCCAACTGTCTTATCCATATGCCTCCATGTCAATTTTGCCAGGTTTTGAAGGTTGAGGAGCATATTTTATTGCCGTGTGTACAAAGTGTATCTATTACTTACTTACTGTGTGATAAATATACTGAACGTGTATATTCATAATTTAATCAAACTTTCTTTTACTATCAGAAGATACATACAAATATTCATAAAGAAAAAAAAGCTCTAATGGTTTCTGTTTGTTCCTGCTTCATATTGTAGACTGAATATTATTGTCTTACAGAAGATACAGTAGACTTTGCTTCTGCTGGCCTTTTACGAGGCTGGCAACGCTACATTAGAGTTTACTTGATAAGTGATAACTGTAACTTGATAACTGTGGCCAGAGTTGACATACATGCAATATGTCATCGGTGTGGGAGATGTGCTATTCCTCTTCACGTAAGGGAACATGTTTTCCCTATCTTCTATAGCAGGGATGGCAACTTTGGTCAGTGGGTCCACAAAAAAACAGAACTCATCATGTTTGCAGTTTTTAATATGATAACTGATGATCAATGGGCCCCACCCCGGGCGGTAATAGGACCATGCTTACTACAAGTTTAGATAGCTGGCAGCTAGACTCATTTACCAATCTCATTTGTTTTAGCTGACATGGGCTAATTGAGTGACTGCTGATGCACAACCAATTTTTTAAATTGCACATTGGATATTCTATTATTCTAACTCTCAACAGTAAGTTGAGACCCCGACTGAGTTCCAAAAAAAAGTATTATTATTATTTTTTAAATATTGGTCTGCGGTGGGGTCCAAAGTGGGGTCCAGTTGACCATCCCTGTGCGATAGCATGCACCAGCTGAGACACAGGTAAACAGAACCGGCAGGGCTGGCCACCTGCTGTCACCCTTCTTTTCCTACGTCTCATCCTCCGTCTCGCTCCGGGGCCTACCCGCTCTTCATGGTAGCAGCCTCATCAGCATTCACTCAGGGGAGCACCTGCTGCTGCTGAGTTGGATGCTCCACCGTTATTGGATCGCTAATCTGTTCCTGGGAGGCCTTTCAGACAGGCGAACGCTGGAGGACACGGTAATAAGCCATCTACAGGGGCTGTAATGATAAACTTTGAGCACGGCAAGGCGTGAGAATACAACGGCGGCCCAGACACGTCTGGGTTTGTGAGGAAAAACGGAAAAAAGACAGTCGGTTGGTTGTCGGTTGCTTGCCAGCTAGGCCCGGCACCTTCCGGAAGCACAGAGTTATTGCTTTTATCTGAAGACTGCTCCGGTTTTCACCCCCAATAAATCACAGCACTCGATATTACAGCGGGGGAGATGGTGGAGGAACCTGGCCTGCAAACCATCTGGTCTCTGTGTCTCACAGACTACTATGCCAATCTCCTGGAACATTGAGTGCTTGCTCAATGGTGATGAATATACTGTAGCCTAGCTACCAGCGGAGAAAAATGTATTTCTCAAATTTGGTTTCACTTTACTGTACCGAGGCTGCTCTGTAAAAACCTCCAACTGTGACTGAAAGCGATTCATTCTTGCAGTGAAACTATCTCTTATTATTTTCCTACAATGCACCCACAAATGACTTATGACTCTTGGAGATCCATTACATTTCCACCTCCAATATTAATTAGAAACCACAAAGGACGATGCCCTTAGACTGTAATATTTCTCAATTCGGTAACACTTGACACACAGCGTCATAACACATAATCATGTCATAATACGTCATAACAGCTGACATAACTTGTCATAACCTGTCATAAAATGGTCATAAAGCTGTCATGACACATATATTTACATCTGTTGGGACATATATCGCGTTATTTTATGGCTGGTTATGACACCGACATAAGAGGGTCAAACCCCAATTTTATTCAAATGTGTTTTTTCCTTGCTGAGAAGATTCCTTTTGTTTTAAAGTTTGTTTCTTAAATCGCTTGTTGTTGTAATTAATTATATACAGTCATGTTTTTTCCCCATCATATTTTAAATAACTGGTAGAAAATACACTTTATGACACTGTCAAGAAGCATTATGACCATCCTGTATCATTTTACTTGGACTAAGTAAATACACATTATAACACTGTCAAGAAGCATTATGACCATCATAATCATATAAGCCAGATAGGCCGATCACGTCCATGCCATTATGTCAGTTATCAGTCAAAAAGAGGGAGACTTGTCCTGCTCCTGCATTCATCCCAGTAATCAGCAACAGAGCATTGGGGTAGTTGCATGTCTCAAATAAATGTGTGTGCAATTACAATGATAATTTAATATGGTCAATTTCAGAAAATGTTATATAACATAAACATACTGTTGACGGGTAAATTATGGTGTAATGGAATGTTTTTCCTTGTGTGGTAGGATTTTGTGGGTTTTGACACTCTTATGTAAGTGTCATAACCAGCCATTTAATGACACAATATATGTCACAACAAGTTTAAATATATGTGTCATGACAGTGTTATGACCATATTATGACAGGTGTATGACACGTTATGTCTGCAGTTATGACATATTATGACATGGTTATGACCGTGTCATAACATGTTATGACGCTGGGTAAGGTGTTACCCTCAATTCCTTTCTATTTTGCTAGCCAGGCAATGAGTTACTTTGTCTCACTAAACCTCATCAACAGTAATGATAGTCTATAATGAAAACAAGATGCCCCAAAAGAGAGAACAATTCTAGGAGAGAGTTTCATAGAGAAAGATACAATCAAACATTTAAGCGTTGAGCACAAAGCAAAAAAAACGAAATGTCGGATAATATAGCAGATAGCTGTCGTAAAACAGATGCTGCTTGGCCTAATGGCTGTATGTTTGGCTTTTAAACAGCAGAACCCATTGGTTCTGTGGTTATAAGAATCACAGTGTGGCCGCCACATCTTTGATTCAGAGCTGTGATCAACACTGCAGAGCAGACATGGGCTGTAAAGTACTGGTGGTGCGCTTAATGGCTCTCAGTTGATGTTTCGCTGGGAAGAGTGATGCATGCATCCTTGACGGTGTCTTTTTTACGAGACAAAATGATTGCATGTAGCCTCCGTTCTTTTGATCTCTCTCCAACCACTGCCAGTCTTTAATGCCCCAAACTGAAATGCCCAACAAATGAATAGCGCATATGCATAACACTTTTTCCATTTGGGCTGACATCCACTACTCTGTTGGCAGAGTACGGGGTCAATAATGGACCATTCATTATCGTTGAACAATGGTGAAGAGCAGCACAGTGGTAAATGGCTTGTGGTAAGATGTCCAAGAGGAACAGATGGCGAATTAAAGTTGAGATATGTTGCATGATGGTGGATGGAACACTGTCAAAAGTTACAGGTTTGGAATACGGATATACTGCTACTCTCAGAACTGGCAATTTAAGCAGGAGGCTAAGAGCAGTACAAGAGATAAATAAGAATTGACAGAAACAATGAATGAGTAGGGCTGTTGCGTTGACCGTATTACCGCCACACTGTTTAGCCACGGCAATTAGGCTTCTCCAAGCTCTGATGTTGCCGATGGTCATTAGTAAACTTGCTTACCTGGTACTCAGTACTCCATTGTCACTCTAATCACTCTGACATCAATGCAAATGTATTCGAAAATCTAATCAAACACTTCTTGAGAGCCCATGAGCTCATGTTGCGTAACATTTCTATAGGCATGAAAATGAACCACAGGAAAAGTGTCCTCCATCCACTCTTAAATAAAGCATAGATGACATGTGTTATTTCCCGCTGCCCCTATTGACCAGGGATGTTCTGTAGATAAGTGCGAAAATGACTATGTTCCTGTCCTGCTAAGCATTCAAAATGTAACGAGTACTTTTGGGTGTCAAGGAAAACGTATGGAGTAAAAAGTACAATATTTTCTTAAGGAATGTATGTAGTGGTGTAAAAGTAAAAGTAGTCAAAAATAGCACTGCCGAGCTGGCGACCATCGTAGAGACAGTCCAGCATTACGAGGACAGTCTTTCCAGACTCGGCAGCGCCATGGACAGCATGCTGGCAACCATCCTGCGTTTGGAGGGGAATGTGCAGTCCCTCCAGTCTCTAGGACTAGTTCCGGCATAAGGCCCCAAACAACCACTACCTGCCTCCGTCCTATCTGAGCCGGTCCGCGGAATACCCGTCCCTCCCGGAGCGCTTTGAAGGTGCGCCAGCGAGATGCAAGGGATTCCTTCTGCAATGCTACCTGTACCTCACTCTCCACACCGAGGCTGTCTTTAAAAAAATATATATACAGTGCCTTGCGAAAGTATTCGGCCCCCTTGAACTTTGCGACCTTTTGCCACATTTCAGGCTTCAAAAATAAAGATATAAAACTGTATTTTTTTGTGAAGAATCAACAACAAGTGGGACACAATCATGAAGTGGAACGACATTTATTGGATATTTCAAACTTTTTTAACAAATCAAAAACTGAAAAATTGGGCGTGCAAAATTATTCAGCCCCTTTACTTTCAGTGCAGCAAACTCTCTCCAGAAGTTCAGTGAGGATCTCTGAATGATCCAATGTTGACCTAAATTACTAATGATGATAAATACAATCCATCTGTGTGTAATCAAGTCTCCGTATAAATGCACCTGCACTGTGATAGTCTCAGAGGTCCGTTAAAAGCGCAGAGAGCATCATGAAGAACAAGGAACACACCAGGCAGGTCCGAGATACTGTTGTGAAGAAGTTTAAAGCCGGATTTGGATACAAAAAGATTTCCCAAGCTTTAAACATCCCAAGGAGCACTGTGCAAGCGATAATATTGAAATGGAAGGAGTATCAGACCACTGCAAATCTACCAAGACCTGGCCGTCCCTCTAAACTTTCAGCTCATACAAGGAGAAGACTGATCAGAGATGCAGCCAAGAGGCCCAAGATCACTCTGGATGAACTGCAGAGATCTACAGCTGAGGTGGGAGACTCTGTCCATAGGACAACAATCAGTCGTATATTGCACAAATCTGGCCTTTATGGAAGAGTGGCAAGAGGAAAGCCATTTCTTAAAGATATCCATAAAAAGTGTTGTTTAAAGTTTGCCACAAGCCACCTGGGAGACACACCAAACATGTGGAAGAAGGTGCTCTGGTCAGATGAAACCAAAATTGAACTTTTTGGCAACAATGCAAAACGTTATGTTTGGCGTAAAAGCAACACAGCTCATCACCCTGAACACACCATCCCCACTGTCAAACATGGTGGTGGCAGCATCATGGTTTGGGCCTGCTTTTCTTCAGCAGGGACAGGGAAGATGGTTAAAATTGATGGGAAGATGGATGGAGCCAAATACAGGACCATTCTGGAAGAAAACCTGATGGAGTCTGCAAAAGACCTGAGCCTGGGACGGAGATTTGTTTTCCAACAAGACAATGATCCAAAACATAAAGCAAAATCTACAATGGAATGGTTCAAAAATAAACATATCCAGGTGTTAGAATGGCCAAGTCAAAGTCCAGACCTGAATCCATTCGAGAATCTGTGGAAAGAACTGAAAACTGCTGTTCACAAATGCTCTCCATCCAACCTCACTGAGCTCGAGCTGTTTTGCAAGGAGGAATGGGAAAAAATGTCAGTCTCTCAATGTGCAAAACTGATAGAGACATACCCCAAGCGACTTACAGCTGTAATCGCAGCAAAAGGTGGCGCTACAAAGTATTAACTTAAGGGGGCTGAATAATTTTGCACGCCCAATTTTTCAGTTTTTGATTTGTTAAAAAAGTTTGAAATATCCAATAAATGTCGTTCCACTTCATGATTGTGTCCCACTTGTTGTTGATTCTTCACAAAAAAATACAGTTTTATATCTTTATGTTTGAAACCTGAAATGTGGCAAAAGGTCACAAAGTTCAAGGGGGCCGAATACTTTCGCAAGGCACTGTATATTACCTTTATTTAACTAGGCAAGTCAGTTAAGAACAAATTCTTATTTTCAATGACGGCCTAGGAACAGTGGGTTAACTGCCTGTTCAGGGGCAGAACGACAGATTTGTACCTTGTCAGCTCGGGGGTTTGAACTTGCAACCTTCCGGTTACTCGTCCAACGCTCTAACCATTAGACTACCCTGCCGCCCCCGGGAGAGACAGGGTTGCCACCGTCATCTCGGGACTGGCCTTGACGGGCCCTGGACTGTGGTGCAGCGTTCTGGGAAATGGTCGGGACCCGAGGTTGAGTCCTACGAGCGCTTCCTCTTCCACTCTGTGTTTGATCATCCTGTGGAGGGCCGAGAGGGGGGTGAGCGCCTACTCCGATTACGCCAGAGATCTAGGACCGCCTCGGAGTTCGCCTGTGAGTTCCGGACCATCGCAGCCTCCACCGGATGGAACGAGTCGGCTCTGGTCACTGGGAAATCTTGGTGGTCAAGAAGGCTCTGAAGGCGTAGAGGCACTGGCTGGAGAGGTCCAAACACCCTTTCCTGGTGTGGACGGACGACCACAACCTGGAGTACATCAGGGCAGCGAAGAGGGTAAACCCGAGACAGGCCAGGTGGGCTCTATTCTTCGCCAGGTTCCAATTCCCGCTTTCATATAGGCCAGGCTCGAAGAACGTGAAAGCAGACACCCTGTCTTGCCTCTATGACGAAGAGGAGAGGAGACCCCCATCATCCCTCTGTCCCATATCATCACACCAGTGGTGTGATGCACCTGTGCATGCACAGTGCCCGGAGAATCGCACGGGCGTGCGGGACCGTCTCCTCACCTGGGCACACACGGCGCCTGTGTCGGGTCATCCTGGGATAAGCTGTACCATCGCCTGCCTGACTGAGAAGTACTGGTGGCCCACCTTGGCTAGGGACGCCCACCTCCGCAGTGAGGCGCTTGTTTTCTGTCAAGGCGATCAGGTCTGGCTCTCCACCCGGAACTTGCCCCTCCTCCTGCCCTGCAGGAAGCTGAGCCAGCGGTTTGTGGGGCCGTTTAAAGTCCCAAGGAGGGTTAATGAGGTAAGGTACCGTTTGCAACTCCCTGCTGATTACCGCATTAACCTGACTTTTCATGTGTCTCTCCTCAGGCCAGTGGTGCCTGGTCCCCTCGCTGAGGCTGGACCCAGTGACGCCCCGCCTCCTCCTCTGGACATTGAGGGAGGTCCGGCGTACTCAGTCCGTGAAGTCCCAGTCCGTGAAGTCCTGGATTCGAGGTGTCGGGCGGGGCGTCTCCAGTAACTCATCGTATGGGAGGGGTACGGCTCAGAGGAGTGGTCCTGGGTTCCTGCGGTGGACATCCTGGACGATTCTCTGACCAGGGATTTTCACCGTTGGCGCCCTGACCAACGCACACCGCGTACTTGTGGTCCTCCCCGAGGCCGTGGACGACGGTGTCGTCCAGCTGGTACAGCGCATCAGGGGGTACTGTCACAGATCCCCCAGGTACTGCTGCTCATTCCGTTCACCAGCTCCGGAGGTCTACGACATCGGCCTTCTAGACATCACTGAATTGGATACCTTACCACCAACCCCAGACTGTCTTGTCTCATTACACAAACCTGGTTCCCATTCCCCCTGATTAGTATGTATTATGTGATTAGTATTATATGTGCCCTCTGTTCCCCATTGTCCTTGTCAATTATTGTCCCCATGTCCATTGGTCTTGTGAGTACCTGTGCTCTGTTGTATCGGCTTTCGTACTTCGTGTTATTGTGCACTTGTTATTACGGGTCTCGTCCCTTGTATTATTTAGAGGTTTTACACCTCGCTCTTTTGTTTGGGTTACATCACTGTGTTATGTATATACTTATTTGTTTTGGGCTTCGTCCCCGACGTTTTCATGACGTACTTTATTTTGGGTGGAGAAATAAAAAACCCTATTATGTAGTATTTTTTACTTAAGTACTTGTTACGATTTTCTTCCATCGAAGGAGAGTCAGACCAAAATGCAGCGTGGTTGATAATATACATCTTTAATAAAGATGAACACGAACAATACAAAACAACAAACGGACCGTGAAAACCTATACAGCCTATCTGGTGAAAACAAAACACTGAGACAGGAACAATCACCCACGAAACACTCAAAGAATATGGCTGCCTAAATATGGTTCCCAATCAGAGACAACGATAATCACCTGCCTCTGATTGAGAACCGCCTCAGGCAACCATAGACTTTGTTAGAACACCCCACTAAGCCACAATCCCAAAACCTACGAAAAGCCCCAATACACAAACACACCACAAAATAAACCCATGTCACACCCTGGCCTGACCAAATAAATAAAGAAAACACAAAATACTAAGACCAGGGCGTGACAGTACTTTACACCACTGCTTTTGATAATGGTGTTTTCCCACGAATGGAAAATTTGCGCTTATAGCCTACTGCCATGTGCGCATTGCAGCGCTTATAATGTCAAGAAATAGCCTAATAGTTTATCAACATTTTAAGCTAAACATTCTGATCAATTGCATCCGACAACTGTCCCAGACTATGTTTGGAATATTTATTTATTGCACAGAATAGAACAGGTCGACTTTTGTACTATGGGGGATAGTAGATTGATAGGCTAGTGCTTTTGCTGTTCGTTAGGCCTAATCATTTTATTAGCTGTTGAAAAGTAAATGTGTACAGTTCTTCCAATATCTTCAATATGCACCTCGGAATTGGATAAGAACATGCGCAGTTGCATCCTCGATGTGTCTGCCTTCACTTGTAGACTGTGAGAAAGACTAGACCACGTGTATTCTTCATACTATAAAATAATATAAAATAATGCCACGGAATTCTAAGCTAATCTTGTCTGCTAAATGAACTAGTGTAGCCCACAGCCATTTGGCATAGCCACATCAGTGGCTTGTAGGCTCTGTGTGGAAGCCTGCAGATGCTAAATGTGTTTATGTTAATTAACAGTCAATTACCGTGAGACCCACAGTTATTTGCTTGACAATCACCAGCTGACTAAATTTTGTGACCGCCACAGACTTAATCACGAGCTCATCTTAATTTAGCTGGAAGGGTCAGGAGACATGAAAAATATAAATTTTAACTTAGTAGATCAAGACTAATGATAACTATCAACAACATTTATAAGAGATTGGTTATTTGGACACACATCGCTAGATGCTTGGGAATATGTCAGGAAAGAATATTCCAGATGGCACAATTTATTAGAATTTTTTAAAATTATTCTTTGCTAAGGCGATGTGATAAGCACAGTGAACAGAAGTATATTTCGCTACAAGCCAATATAAAGAGATTGATGTGCATCTGAAGTCTAAGCTTGGTTTTTTTCTCCATCATGTGGAGTTATCAGATCACTCATCATAATCACTCCATCCCTTCCCAATTTTCTGGGTCGCTGGCAGATGCTCCTAAGCACAATGAGATTAAATCAGTATTGTATAAAGATCAAGGAGTTTGCTATCAAAGATTTAATCAAAAGGAGGCTCATCACATATTTCAGTTTCGGGAAAGACTCAATGGCTTTATGTACTGATGTACAGTGGTGTAAAAAGTACCCAATTGTCATACTTGAGTTTAAGTAGATGTAATTGCAAAAATATACTTAAGTATCAAATGTAGAAGTAAATGTATAAATCATTTGAAATGACTTCTATTTGGCAATCCAAATGGCGCAATTTTCTTGCATTTTTATTTTATTTACGGACAGTCAAAGGTACACTCCAACACTCCCAGATCAGAGCCAGTGGGGATGACCAGGGATGTTCTCTTGATAAGTGTGTGAATTGGACCATTTCCTGTCCTGTTAAGCATTCAGAATTTTGTACTTTTGGGTGTCACGGAAAAACATACATTATTTCTTTAGGAATGAGGTGGAGTAAAAGTAATAGTTGTCAAAAATGTAAATAGTAGAGTACAGATACCAAAAAAAACTACTTAAGTAGGACTTTCAAGTATTTTTGCTTAAGTACTTTACACCACTCCTGATGCATAAACTGGTCCTGGGTCAGTTGACAGCAAGTTGAAATGTGCACAGGACAAAGTGAGAAAGGAAAAGGAAAGGGGGATACCTATTCAGTTAAACAACTGAATGCATTCAACTGAAATGTGTCTTCCACATTTAACCCAACCCCTCTGAGAGGTGCGGAAGGCTGCCTTAATCAACATCCACGTCTTCGGTGTCCGGAAAGGGCCAAGGGAGCATAATGTGTGTCACGGAAGCAATCCTTGTTGCATTGAACAGATTCAATAGAATTCCTCCTTTCATAAGGTCATTGATAGCATCTGATAAACATCTGAAAAAATTGCTGGAGTATTACAGACTCGTGGTAATCATGATGTATAATACGTATACTCAAGACATAATCCAGTATCTTCCCTTGTGTGAGATCATCCCATCCAAGGCCCTGTGCTTATTAAATACAAACATCATCCAGAAACTGTAATCAACTGCATCATGAAATATGCATGGGCTCAACAAATGAGAGATGATATTGTGTGCAACACATCACAACGCCCCTATCATGAAGCAATGCCATTTTGTGTAGCCTGCGAAAGGAAAATAAGGACTTAAGGAGACAGATGCTTTGCTAAGAAATGGCTAAATCCAAACATCTGGATTACAGTTGAAGTACAAGTCAGGTCGATTTACTCTTTTTGACCGCAACAGATGATGTTCTTTAAAACCTTGTTAAACTACAAAATGCAATACATTCAACACCCATGTTCAAATCCCTGTTGAAATGCCTACAGTACTGGGGGTCTCGTCAAGAATAAACTGTGAAAACGGTGACCTCTATATGTACAGTAGCATCACATGATTAAACAAAAACAAAACAACTACGAATTAAAGGACAATAATGTAAGTAGTGCACACAATTGATTTCAAATTCCCCTCAGGAGGGATAACAGAGCATTCCTTCATCCTTAAGTCATAGATATTCTTTCCCACAATTCCCAGGGGACAGTAAATACACACAATTTGGCTCAAGCATTTTGGATTTGAGATCAAATATTTCATGAGGTCTGTAACGGTTTTCTAGTGGTGATGAAGGAGAGTCGGACCAAACTGCAGCGTGTCGATTGAGATTCATGTTTAATCAAATAAAGAAACACGAACACTACACAAAACAATAAACGTAATCGAAACCGAAACAGCCTATCTAGTGCAAACTAACCGAGAGTACACATAGGACACTAAGGACAATCACCCACGACAAACTCAAAGAATATGGCTGCCTAAATATGGTTCCCAATCAGAGACAACGATAAGCACCTGCCTCTGATTGAGAACCACTCCAGACAGCCATAGACTTTGCTAGACAACCCACTAAGCTACAATCCGAATACCACCACCAAAACCCCAAGACAAACACACCACAATTACAAAAACCCCATGCCACACCCTGGCCTGACCAAATACATAAAGATAAACACAAAATACTTTGACCAGGGCGTGACAAGGTCACAGTATGTAAGAGTATTTTCACCTGATGACAAAAAAAATCATAAGCATTTTGACAAATTCACGTAAATGTAAGTGTATTCAAGTATGCAAAATGTTAGTATTTGGTCCCATATTCCTAGCCCGCAATGATTACATTAAGCTTGTGATTCTACAAACTTGTTGGATGCATTTGCAGTTTTTTGGGGGGTTTGTGATTCAGATTATGCTTTGCCCAATAGGAACTGAATGGTGCATAATGTCATGTTGTCGTCATTGTTATTGTAAATAAGAATAGAAGATGTTTCTGAACACTTCTACATTAATGTGGATGCTACCATGAATATGGATAATCATGAATAATGATGAGTGAGAAAGTTACAAAAGAACAAAGATTATACACCCCCCCCCAAAAAAATGCAAACTTCCCCTGTTTATTGGTAATGGAGAGATGTTGGATCAGGGCCGGGCTACTGCATTTGAGGCCCCGGGGCACCGGCCTCCAGCAAATTTCCTGCAATTCTACACATTTTCCTAACATATACAACGTTACCTCCAGGAGGCACACAACCCCCAAAAACAAAAACATTACTTGGTTAGGGGCCCCCTGGAAATCAGGGGCCACAAGGCACGTGCCTTGCATGCCCGTTCGGTAATCCAGCCCTGGGTATGATCTCAAATCCAAAATGCTTGGATATAGAGCTAAATGTACACATTTTAGCTTCACCTTAGGGAATTTATATCCTTGGTAAAATGAACTACTTGGAAAACAGTCAAAATGAGGCAAGCCAGTACCGTGCTGTAAATATATCTACAGGACAGAGTGGTACCAAAATAAACCATTTTTGGGTCAAAATTGTAGCTGGGGAGTCTGACTCCCTCCCTGAATATGCCCCTGTCACGACTTCCAACAAAGGTGGCTCCGCTCCCTGTTCGGGCGCGGCTCGGCGGTCGGCGTCACTGACCTACTAGCCGTCACCGGACCTGATTAAAAGTTACACGCTACACTGACATTTCTGCTCTCCTGCGTTTGATTCCTCACCTACCTTCAGTATGCACGCAACAGAATCCCGCACCAGCTTGATGGAGTCATCAGGAGCAGAGGCTCTCCCTACATTAATGGAGGAGCGCGTGTAACAACATACAGCCGTACTGCAGCGTCTGGGAACGGCAATGGAAAAGGTGATGGCGATGATGGACAGGTGGGAGAGAGGTGGCCTTCCTCCACCGGCCACACTGCAACCACCCCCACAACCCTCTCATGCGTCACCTGGCTCCAGTGTAATGTGTAATGTAAGGGGTGCGCAGGACTTCGCCCTGGAGTTCCGGACCTTGGCCGACCGTTGCGGGATGGAATGACAGGGCCTTGATCGATCACTATAGGTGTAGTTTGCGTGAGGACATCCGTAGGGAACTAGCCTGTAGAGATACCACCCTCACCTTGGACCAGCTAGTGGACATGTCTATTCGGCTGGACAACTTGCTGGCCACTAGCGGACGTCCGGATCGGGCTTTGTCCGTTTCATCCCCCAGCACCTCTGCTCCAACACCTATGGAGCTCGGAAGTGCTGCAGCGAGGGCGACAGGAGGAGGAGCTCTTTCCTGTGCCAGATGTTGTTGGTGGGGGCACACCGCTGACCGGTACAGGAGGAGCTTTTCTGGGAGTCGAGACGACGGGCAGGGCACTGTTCTGGCACCCCAGGTGAGTAGGCACCAGACTCACCCAGAGTCCCCTGTTGCTCACATGTATGTGTTGATTGCTTTTCCTGAGTTGGCCCCTCATTCCCAGGGTAAGGCGCTAGTAGATTCAGGCGCAGCAGGGAATTTTATTGACCGTGGTTTTGCTTCTAGTCTAGGGATCCCTCTTGTTCAGGTTGATCAGCCTTTCCCAGTGCACTCTTTGGATAGCCGACCATTAGGGTCAGGGCTAATCAGGGAGGCCACGGCTCCACTGGACATGGTTACGCAGGGGGGTCATGGGGAGAGAATTAGTCTCTTCTTATTGATTCACCTGCGTTTCCCGTGGTGCTGGGGATACCCTGGTTGGCCCGTCACAACCCCAAGATTTCGTGGCAACAGAGGGCTCTGAAGGGGTGGTCAGAAAAGTGCTCAGGCAGGTGTGTAGGAGTCTCCATAGGTGGTACAACGGTGGAGAGTCCAGACCAAGTCTCCACTGTGCGCATTCCCTCAGAATATGCCGATTTGGCTATCACCTTTTGTAATAAGAAGGCGACTCAATTACCACCTCATCGACGAGGGGATGGTGCGATAAATCTCCTGGTAGACGTGGCACTTCCCAGGAGTCACGTGTATCCCCTGTCACAGGAGGAGATGGTGGCTATGGAAACATATGTCTCTGAATCTCTGGGGCAGGGGTACATTCGGCTCTCCACGTCACCTGCCTCCTCAAGTTTCTTTTTTGTGAAGAAGAAGGAGGGAGGTCAGCGCCCGTGCATTGAATATAAAGGTCTAAATTCCATTACAGTGGGGTACAGTTACCCGCTACCTCTCATCGCCATGGCGATTGAGTCATTTCACGGGGCACGCTTCTACACAAAACTGGATCTCAGGAGCACGTATAACTTGGTGCGTATCCAGGACGGAGATGAGTGGAAGACAGCATTTAGTACCACATCAGGCCATTATGAGTACCCCATCATGCCGTACGGGTTGAAGAATGCTCCAGCAGACTTTTAACCAGGGTTTTGGGCAGGTGGCTGCTCCCATTACCTCACTGCTGAAGGGGGGTCCGTTGCGCTTGCAGTGGACAGATGAGGCGGACAGAGCTTTTTGTCACCTGAAGGCTCTGTTTACCTCAGCTCCCGTGCTGGCCCATCCGGATCCCTCTTTGGAATTCATAATGGAGGTGGACGCGTCCGAGGCTGGGATTGGAGCCGTGCTTTCACAGCGTTTGGGTACGCCACCGAAGCTCTGCCCCTGTGTTTTCTTTTCGAGGAAGCTCAGCCCGGCGGAGCGAAACTATGACTTGGGGGACCGGGAGTTGTTGGCTGTCGTCAGGGCTCTGAAGGTGTGGAGACATTGGCTTGAGGGGGCTAAACACCATTTTCTCATCTGGACTGACCACCGTAATCTAGAGTACATCCGGGCGGTGAGGAGATTGAACCCTCCCCAGGCAAGGTGGGCTATGTTTTTCACCCGGTTTCAGTTTACGATGTCATATAGATCGGGTTCCCAGAACACTAAGGTGGACGCACTGTCACGATTGTATGATGCAGAGGAGCGGTCCATCGATCCCACTCCCATACTTCCGGCCTCTTGTATGGTGGCACCGGTGGTATGGGAGGTTGATGCGGACATCGAGCGGGCGTCACGTTCAGAGCCTACTCCACCTCAGTGTCCAGCTGGATGGGTGTACGTTCTGTTTGATGTTCGTGACAGATTGATCTGGTGGGCTCACACGTCCCCCTCCTCTGGTCATCCGGGCATGGGTAGGACGGTGCGAAGCCTAGTGGGAAGTAATGGTGGTCCACTTTGGCCAAGGACGTGAGGGTTTATGTTTCCTCCTGCTCGGTGTGCGCTCAGTGCAAGGCTCCTAGGCACCTGCCCTGGGGGAAATTACACCCTATTATACCTTTTGTATTGTAGATATGTAATGTTTTATGATGTACTGTTTTATCTTTTGTTTTATGTGTGATGTAAGTGCCTTAATGTGTTGGGATCCCAGCAAGAGTAGCTGCTGCCTTGGCAGGAACTAATGGGGATCCATAATAAACCCCAGGAAGAGTAGCTGCTGCCTTGGCAGGAACTAATGGATCCCTAATAAATATTTTATTAATTTTCTTTCTCACAGAAGACTGGTCTAGTGGAGTCTAGTGGAGCAAATGAGATGAGTCAATGTGTGAGTTTTTTTTAAGTGATCTTCAATTTTTTGGTTCATTTCAAAGTCAGTCAAAGCCTTTAAAGAGCACCTCTGATTCATAGAGTGTTTAAATCCCCTAGTACTAGTAGGTCATGTGACCATCGGGATAAGCCAGGGATCAGATAGTTCCATATTAAACCTGCCTCCCTTCAAAATCAATTTGAGAGGCATAATTCTGAGAGGAAGGCAAATGTCAAATTGACATGCAGATCTCAGAGGAAAACTGAAACATGCGTGGTCTGTATCTAATTACTGTTTGCAATAAAAAAAATACTGTTAGGTCTACTCCATTCTATATACTGTATAAACAATGTGTTTGAGGCTGCTGGAGGCTGCTGAGGGGAGGACGGATCATAATAATGGCTGGAACGGAGCGAATGGAATGGCATCAAACACAAAGAAACCATGTGTTTGATGTTGTTGATACCTTTCCACCTATCCCGCTCCAGCCATTAGCACTTGCCCATCCTCCCCAATAAAGGTGCCACCAACCTCCTGTGTAGTACATAGCCTATTGGAGTGAACAAATGAGTATTCAAATGGAACATTGTAGTCCATTGAGCTGTAATATTGTTTTATTCACAGACTCACAGCGTGGAAACAGACTAGAATGAACAATGTGAACAAGGTTACCTTGTCCCATCTAAATGTAGCATGTCCTTCCAACAAGCCATAATCCTTCAATGTGACATCTGGGGGCTATCGTCGTCTGTACATGGCTTCAGATAGGCAAAGTTACGTGTATGGACCAAGCCTCCTCTTCCTCATCCTCCCTTTCTCTCAGTCTCTCAACCTCTAACCCAGGCCCATCATGAGTTCGGAGTCATGCTGTGTTCTAGGGGGATTAAAAAAACTGAGCCCGACCCCCCCCTCCCCTTCTAAATGGCACCGGACCAGAGACATAATGTATGTGGTGTGGGTGGGACATAACAGCTTCTACATAATGGAAATATAGGAGCAGATTCAACAACTACTATTGTTGGAAAAAGGGAACTTGCCAAAGTTTAACACAAGTAGGCAGCGAGGGGACCGCCCGTCCCCCTGAAGCCCCTCTCTTGTATGACTACTGCAGCGCAAATCCAATCATCCACTTGACCAGGGAGGCTGGGAGCCGTCCGCCTCCAGTGGCCAGGTTGGCAAACCAACAAAGGCCCTTCAGCAGAACCAAATTATACCCGAGACCCATGAGACACTCTCAGAGCTTGGAGCTCTTCCCTTCTCACAGCTAACAATGGTGCGGTGGCCTATGCTCAGTAGGCTGCTCATGTACTGTAGATCCACACACCGACACCGCAGAGCGCGGACCAGAGTCGGCGTTCAGTCCCAGCTGGGGTGGAGGCAGGGCTGCAGAAAACAAAGTGGGCTGCGGCTGCTGATGCTGCTGATGGGGTGGAATCGTGGTGCGCTTGCCTCCTCTTTATCTCTTGTCCCAGATTGGCTGCCGAACACCGTGATACCAGCTCTACTCTCTCCAAGGACGTGTTAAAGAGGAACCTTTGTCCTAAAGGTCCTCACATACTGTCTAAAGCACTTAAAGGAAGACTGCAACTGCAAGTTCACAGTTTTAGCTCCCCCACATAATCAGCCGTTGGATTATACTGGGAAAGCTAATGGACTGAGTTTGTGTCGCTGCGTTCATTAGACATCACATTTCTTCAGATGGCGGTAGCTCACCTCGTCAACCTCGGATGTGTTTGTGATTTTTGGCGTGACAGCCGCTTGGCTCCGCTCCGACACGTTCACATCACATCACACGCTATTCAATTGTTTCACAGAGAATGAATGTGGACGTCTGCCATTAGAATGCTTACGGAGGATAACAACGCTGTGTTTGCCATACAGGGCCATTTGCCATTCTTGTAAACAAATATGGTGGACTATGCTTGTGTCTATAGCTTGGCTTTGCTTAAATCACTGATAAAACAACCATTCACATACTGTACAACACAATCAATTTGAGTCTGTACCTTCCTAATCACTGGTGTTGCATGCACTTTGGTATACAACACAGTGTTGTGGTCCTTTGTGGCTCAGTTGGCAGAGCATGAAGCTTGCAACGCCAGGGTTGTGGGTTTGATTCCCACGGGGGACCAGTACGAAATTGTATGCACTAACTGCTTACTGTAAGTCGCTCTGGATAAGTGTCTGCTAAACATCAACAAATGTATCTAGCTCGCCTATTTTATGCATGAGTCAAATCAAATCAAACATTAAAATGGTGTCACTGTGGTTGACTGACTGTGTGCTGCTGTCACATTTGGGCCTTGGAAAGCACAAGCAGGATGGGAGCCATGTGTTACTGTCATAGCTAAAGGGATTATCTAGTGATCCAAAAAACTCTGGATGGCAATGACAAAGATGATCAAGGCCGAGCATTGAGTGAGACGGATGAAATGTACAGTTGCATTTGTTAGTGACTCTGTATAGAGGAGGACAGCACAGGTCAAATCACATCAGCATGAAAACGTTGGAGACGCTTGGAGATTGAAAATCACTAATGGAAATGTGAGGAATTGTATTATAGCTGTACTGTGGTTCATATTAACACTACACAAGACTAGTGCCTTTTATGCATGCTATACCAACACAATTGACATTACCAGCAGAAACACATAGAGTATTTTGGTAAAACAAGTGAACTATTGCTTTAGGCAGAATATAGTCCCACAAAAATGTGGTCACACAAATAATATATAGCCAACAGACTACAGGTAAAGTCTTAGATAAAAAGGTGCTATTTTAAAACCTAAAAGGGTTCTACAGCTATACTCATAGGAGAACATTTTGAAGAACCCTTTTTGGTTCCAGGTAGAGGCCTGTTGGTTTCCATGTAGAACCCTTTCCCAAAAGAGTGCTACCTGGAACCAAAAAGTTTTCTCCAATGGGGACAGGAATAGAATAGTAAAATATATGACACTCTAAGTCATATTAATTCATATGTAAGGGGTAAACTGTATTTATTGTAAACAGTGGAAGGCACTTTACAGGGAGAGTTTATGCTCCTGCTAGGCCCCTTACTAAACCAACCTGCCATATAGCAGGCTTTTAAAAGGCCTTCAACTAAAACAATCCCAAATACTGACCCAATATACACACATCCACAGGGTGTTAATAAAATGGCAGCTGTTTCAAGCGGACTCTGTTTGGACGAAAGAAGATAGGCATTTGACAAGCTCAGGCCGGCTAGACTTGAAAGACAGAAATATTCCCCTGAGAAAAAAAAATACTTAAAAAGTTTACCGCGACACAGATTTTCCTTTTAAATTGTTTTGATATGAAAGAAAACAAACAAACGCTGAAGTGCACATGACCTGGGAACAGCGTAATATGCTATTTTGCAATCCACATTTATATTGCTCTCTTATCGATGCCATCCATCACTGTCACATAGTGTTTATCTCCTGAATTAACTATTAACCTTGTAGATTCTTATAAATATCATTCCACCACAGCACACAAGTGTAATTAAGAATATGTAGCACTTGGATATTTTATTATCCCTGTGGGTAAAAGAGCATTCAATATTCCATTCCATTAGAACTGTGGCGGTACACTGTTGCATTGTTCTGAAGTGTTTATTTCAAAGGATCAATTTCTCAAGTCAAATACATCCTAAATGTAGACCTACATGTTCCCTACACGAATGGAACAACGCATACAATGAATCTTAAGCAAATAGCCAGTGGAGAGAAGGGCCATAAACACGCAATCAAATGCCCCTCAGAGAGTTAATACACAGGGTACAGTGGCGCTTCTCCTCGCCAGTGTCAACGGGACATGACGGTAAAAGATAAGTAGCTATTTAAAGATAAGAGGGTTTGTGATATGACCTGGATCGGTACACGTTCAATATTGCAATAGATTTGACGGGAATCAGTGCTTCTAAACAAATGCACAGGATGTTTCCTTAATAAGGCAAATCGTTGCTTCCCGTCGACCGCCGCTGTTAACGTAAGATAAAGTGCATCCAAGGCTTTTATTGGGTTCCTATTACACTTGACCGATGCACGGCCTGCTGACAGCACATGGCTACTTTCTGTATTGGCTTACTATCGATCTATATCTAAGGTAATGCAAACGTGAACATAGACTCTGTAGGGTACAGCCAGGAGAAACAAGACGCTTTCGCTTTGATTATAGCCCATGATTTCTATTGAAGGAACCGTAATCTTTCAATGCAGTAGAGAAGAATAGGCAATTGTGAGGAGTGTGATATTATTGAGATCAGTCAATATGACAGTGTTTAGATGGGATCAAACCAATTCAGCATCTCAATCCCTTGTACATATAAAGACCCCTCCTCTCTCTCTTCTCTTCCACAACCTTCATTGTTCTTCCATCTGTCTAAGATACCCGTTTTGATATGTCATTGTTTAATTGAGATTCAACTGCTGCCTTTCTTGTCAAATTAGATAAAAGGGGCACTGAGGATGTTTGAAATGAAATGGGACATTTTTTTCACCCATAAAATATCAGTTACTGGTAGGATGCCAGAACGCAGGTTTAAATTAGGGAATTTTGGCAGGACCAGGGGAATTAGCGACCAGGCACTGTAAGGTCGAGAGACAGAGAGAGGCTGCGCTAACACAAGACGGACTATACTTCTTGCTGCAGCATTACTTTCTGACAAGCAAGTGTGTGAAAAGTATTAATGTAGCAAGTTCAAGCAGCAGTGTAATTCCAAAAGAGGATCAGTCGCACAGTGAAAAAGCCTACGGCGTGAGATCTATGGCGTTTCGCCCCACAAAGGCACTGTCAGAATAAGTCTCTGCCAATAGATTTCCCGAGGTTTAGACACACTGTTCACAGAATGACAAGACGCTGCAGTTTAAATGGTCACTATGCCCTAATGGCTACAATCAACAGTTCTATAAACCGTGGAGGTTCAGTCTTGCTTTGATTTACGTTGTCATGCTTGTGTATACTACACCTAAATGGTAAACAGTGGTGATACTCTAGTCCTGCACAGTAAACAAATCAACGACCTACTGTTGGGTATGTAACGTTTGTTGTCCACATGCAGTTATTGGCTTTGTATGTGCAAGGTCATTGTGGTAGAACAAGTGCATTGAACCTACTTACTGCAAACAGATGCCTCTATCAACACTGTTCATCCTCTACTCCCCTATGATGGAATTAAAGGCTTTTTCCAAGTATAGCAATTACATTTTCATCTAAATAGTGTGATGTGGCTGGTGCACCATCATGTCAAAAAACAGATGCTATCACCAAAACGTAATATGAAAATCAATACGTAAAAAGTGAATATACTTTTATATAGTTTGTCTATGCAAAGTCGATATTAAGAAACCATTCATAATTAATGTGTTTATGCTTTGAATACGATGAATCCTTGCCTCCCAGGGCTTATAGGTTCCCATTTGATGAGGGAGATTCTGAGTAAAATATCCTGTTAGTGTAGCCTATGTGTGGTATTTAAAAGAGTAGTTGTATATTAATGTATGTCCCTATGCTGAACGCCCTGTAGTATGTGGATGACATACAGTAAGTGCTAGTGGACTGGTTCCCGAGGCATGTGCTCAGTATGATAGACTATATCAACAAACAGCAATATGACATGAAGTTCAAAATGACATAAACATGTAGGCTAGCCTTGCGCAATTTACTTCAAGCGCAGCAATACAAGGGTTTCAACTCATAGCTATTTGGATCGCTTTGCATCAAAGCCGTAGTTTACATCAAATCTGCCGACAATTCTGGACCACAAAACATCGCAGCATCACTGCTAATGTGAGACGCACTCTTCAATACAGAACATTCCTTTGGAGTCGCGGACGGTGCATCAGAGGGCAAAGCCAATAGGACAATAGCGAACGAGGATGTATTTCTAAACACAAAGAAGCAGCGACCGAATGGTTTGCACTGTCACTATACAACGATTCTATTCTAACCACAAAGTAGTCGCATGCACGAAATAAAAAGGCTGAATGACGACGAAAGCTTGTACCAAGTGTTCAGTAAACTGTTGCGGGCTGTCGCCACTGGACAAACACAAATAGCAGCAATAGGATTCAGTTTACAAAGCATTTGAACCTACCGGTCTAGTTGTCTACATCCCACCAAGACAAGAGGTGCTGAAACTGTGTCCGTCCTGCGCTGGGCTCTGCATCTGATCTCACCGCAAGAAAGGAGTGGGGGAGACATGATAGTGACTGTATGCGGTACTGCAGCTGACAAGAGAGCTGTCCAATCAGGATTATTTGCGAAATGAATACTAGCCAATCAATCTGTCTGGAAGTGAGGATTCTACTTTCTTTAGCAAGGTTGACTGACATTGCCACTAAACACATTTGCAATTCATGACCGAAGGCTTCAAGGAATTGCACTGCAGAAACAGAGAAGTTTGAGGTAGGCTAATGTGTATTTTTGTAGAGTTTGCATGGATATGATGCTACTCATAACAGACAATTGGAATTAGACAATTTTAGGCTAAATTAACTCATGACTCGACTTCACAGTGAGGCCATGCTATGTTAGGGTGACAGAGCCCTAAAGTGCCTTCAGAAAGTATTCACACCCCTTAACATTTTCCACATTTTGTTGTGTTACAGCCTGAATATTAAAATTGATATACCATAATGTCAAAGTGTAATTTTGCTTGTAGAAACGTTTTGCAATCAATAAAAAATGTGAAGCTGAAATGTTAGTCAAGTATTCAACCTCTTCATTATGGCAAGCCTTAATAAGTTCAGAATGTAAAATGTGCTTAACAAATCGCATAATAAGTTGCAGGGACTCATTCCGTGTTCAATAGTAGTGGGTAGCATGATTTTTGAATGACTACCCCATCTCTGTACCCTGACACATACAATTATCTTTAAGGTCCCTCAATCAAGTAGTGAATTTCAAGGACAGATTCAATCACAAAGAGCAGGGAGGATTTTAAATGCTTTGCAAAGAAGGGCACCGATTTGGTAGATGTGTAAACAGACGCTGAATATCCCTTTGTGTGCGGTGAAGTTATTAATCAGGCTTTGGGTGGTGTATCGATACACCCAGTCATTACAAAGTCACAGGCGTCCTTCCTAACTCAGTTGCCAGAGAGGAAGGATTTCACCATGAGACCAATGGTGATTTTAAAACAGTGACAGAGTTTAATGGTTGTGATATGAGAAAACTGAGGATGGATCAACAACATTGTAGTTACTCCGCAATACTAACCTAAATGACAGAGTGAAAAGAAGGAAGTCTGTACTGAATAAAACATATTCCAAAACATCCTGTTTTCAATAAGGCACTAAAGTAATACTGCAAAAAAATGTGGCATTTTTAAAACTTTTTGTCCTGAATACAAAGCGCTATGTTTGGTGCAAATCCAACACAACACATCACTGAGTACCGCTCTTCATATTTTCCAGCATGCTAGCATGCTGGTGGCTGCATCATGTAATGGGTATGCTTGTCATCGGCAAGGACTAAAGAGCATTTTAGGATGAAAAGAAACAGAATATCTAGAATATCTAAAAAGAAACATCTATAAACTCAGGCAAAATCTTAGAGAAAAAAACAGTTTAAATTTGCTTTCCAACAGACACTGGGAGTCAAATTCACCATTCAGCAGGACAATAACCTAAAAACTCATGGCCAAATCTACACTGGAGTTGCTTACCAAGATGTCATTGAATGTTCCCGAGCGGCCTAGTTACAGTTTTGACTTAAATCGGCTTGAAAATCTATGGCGAGACTTATAAATGGCTGTCTAGCAATATCAACAATCAACTTGATGGAGCTTGAAGAATTTTAAAAAGAATAATGGGCAAATATTGTACAATCCAGGTGTGCAAAGCTCTTAGAGACTTACCCCAAAAGACTCACAGGTGTAATCACTGCCAAAGGTGATTCTAACATTTATTGACTCAGGGGTATGAATACTTATGTAAATTAGATATTTTTGTATTTCATTTTCAATAAATTAGCAAACATTTCTAAAACATGTTTTCACTTTGTCATTAGTAGTGTGTGTAGATGAGTGAGACAAATATATATATATATATATATATATATATATATATATATATATTTTTATTGAATTCAGGCTGTAATACAACAAAATGTGGAATAAGTCAAGGGGTATGAATTCTTTCTGAAGGCACTGTGCATGTTAAAATCTGTATTCCTCCTACAACCCGCTGGTTCCCTCAATGGAAATTAAATATGGCTCGAACTTAAGAGATCTCAGCTGGCCAACCATACAGACCGTAGACCAAACTACACCTCTACACACAATGTTTACCTTAGTATCTCTTCCCCCACTGATTAAAATGTAATGTACCAGGAACATGTCAAGTCTTTAATAATAACTACATTACTAATGTAGAAACAACAGAATAGGAAAAGTAAATCATCTTTAATCAGACTCAGAAGATTAAACCTCACAGACATTCATTCCAACAAACCAAGCAAATCGAAAACCATTATACTGTAGCAAGAAATTATAATGAATGTATTGCAAAATATGAATATGTTCTGTTTTGATGATTTTAAAATATCAGAATCAATGTATACAGAAAAACATGAAACAGAAAATCCCTTTATAATTTTTAAAAACGGCACACCAGGTGCTTTTAAACAGCAAGATCAAATCAAGATATTGTAATAAAGAGCATCGATATCATTGCCAAAACACAGTACAAAAATAGTTATAGGGAAGTTGTGATATTAGCTTGATTCTTCTCTCCACGGACAGAAATGAAATTAGGGATTGTATGAGGACAGAATTAACTAATTGAGTGCTAGAAAATATGGATGAAATGTTATCAGATTTAGGAGTTGTCACTGTCGTCATCGTCATAATATCTGTTCCTCTTGATTTGTTCCTCCACTGACAGCGAGTCATAATCATCTTTCCACAGCATGTTGCTTATCCCCTGTGCACAGACATCCTTCATGGCAAAGCTGTCAAGCGGTTCATCCCCTTTCCGCCCGTCTTTGGGTTTATCTGTGTTTCTTCTTGACTCCATTCCAAAATCCAAAAGGTCGTCCAGAGATGACACCAAGGGCCTCTCACTGACAGACTCACTGAAGAGGTCAGACTTGAAATCAGACAGGAGGATGGAACTGTTATCGAGCCCAGCAAAAATGTCCTCCAGGAAGCTAGAGGTGCTAATCTTTGGTTCCGCTTCAAAAGAAAATGTACTCTGAGTCGCCTCAGTGAAGACATGTTCATCTAGACTGTCGTCTGTGGCCTCCATACATTTGGCACCCATTGGCACAAAAGCGTCATCCCTCTGTGCCATTTCTAGAACGTCGGTTGGCATCCATTTTAGTTCTTCATCCCCGAATATGCCCTCCTTAAAATCGCTTTCGGCAGCAGCTGGTTCTGCGGACTGAAGTATTAAATCTCTTTCCCCCGTTTTGTAGTCATCAAGCATTTTGAACATTGGTTCATGGTCAAATAATAATAGTCCGTTATTGTTGTTGTTGGAGTTTGCGTTTACTGCTGGCTCACCTGATGCCTCACCATCTATCACTGTGACCTTGACCTTAACCTCCTCACTCCCATTTACTTTCTCGAGTTTCTCCTTCTCCTCTTTATAAGGGTTCTCTGCCTCAGCCTCCCCGCTATGCCCATTTACTCTCACATCCTCTACCTTCTCTCCACTTTCCTTTTCATCTTTATCTGTCACATTCCCACTTTCCACACCTCCTTCCTCGTTCACCTCGCGTGTCACTTCCACATTGGCTTCCACTTTCCCAGCTACCTCTATGCCACCGTCTCTTGGGGGTTCATGGGTGGGAGTACTCTCTGGTACCTCTACTAGGTCTACAGGGGTGGTCAAAGCCTTCTTCTCTGCTGGAGTTTCTACAGTTACAACGGCACTTTCCCATGCAGTTTCTTGAGAACAATTTTGTGTTTTTATAGCAGGGCTATCATTTAAAGAAGGTTCATTGATCTGGCTTTTATGGGCATCGGTGTCAGTCTGTGGAGAGCTATCCTGGGGGGGCCATGAGGGTTTAACCAGCTTCACTTCGTCCTCCATCATGAACACTTTCTTGGGAGAATCATTCTGAGGGGGCCATACAACCGCAATCTTACTAGTGGGCTTTTTGTTTTCATCCTGTGATTTGCTCACTTCCTTTTCCTGTGGAGGTGGTACCTCTATCTTTGTCGAACTGACACTGCTCCTGGCTGTGGAATTTCTGGAATCTAGTTTTTCAGGGGACGGTGATTTTAGCTTAGTCTTTTCATTTTCAATGGAATACTCTTGATTTTTAGCACTCCAAAGGTCTTTGTGAGGCTTCTGTCCGAATCCTTCGTCATAATTTCCTTTGGACTTGAACAGTTGTTTGAAGTGGGGCTTGCAGTACATTCGTCCATGGAGAGAGGCGTAGTTGCCAAGGCTGAGAAAGACAAATGTTGTAACTATTCAGACACAACATTTGAAATAAGATAGTTGTTAATTTGTACTGGTTATAAGTCGAAGTTTGTGGTTTACCTTAGTTTGCCACTGCAGTGCTCACAGCGGAAGCAGCTTTTATGGAAATTGTGTTTGTCTGCGATCAGACACTCCATCGGATACACCCTCTTCCGACACACCGTACACAGTTCGGACTCTGGAACTCGAATTTTCTGCAAGAGAAAGATGGCGTTAGTGCCTTCTTTTATGGACCTTTTCAGTAAAAACAAACAAAGCGACAATACTATTAGTTAATCATTTGTCATTATTACGAAACCTACTGGACTGTAAGTAATTTATGAAATCACAAAAAAAATGGTTCCCACTTGAAACAAACTACAAATTATGAAGGCTTTATATAGCATACATACAGTAACATCTTGCCAAGCACTACACAGATGCTTCACAAATCTGTTAATTCCATACTCTATAAAGGGTTATAGAAAAGGTGACAGAGTCTACCATTTTTTAAACCTTTATTTTTAACTAGGCAAATCAGGCAAATTAGTTTCACAATGACGGCCTACCCCGGCAAAACCCTCCCCTAACCCAGACGACGCTGTGCCAATTGTGCGCCATCCTATGGGACTCCCGATCACGGATGGTTGTGATACAGTACAATACATGATTTACCGCTCATTACTATTGGCCACAAAATAATCTGAAACACAACCAAAACTATGTAATTAGGCAAATGCATCCAACAAGTTTGTAGAGTCACGTGTTCGGAATATGGGAACAAATACTCAACTTTTGACTACTTTATTTATAAGATTTTTTTATTTTTATGTATGTGACTTATTCAATAAAATCTCTATCTCTGAGCAATTGTATTAGTATAAAATAATATAATTTCCCCATAAAATGTCACATACAATATACATTAGCTCGGTATTTTAATTGTTTATTAGTCATCAGTCATTATTGCTCATATTTATTAAGGGTGTCAATAATTTAGGACCCCACTGTATGTAGTGCTCATGAAGACTTTATATTATACTATATGAGTCCATTATAAATTGTAGTTCATGTTTAGATCATTTCAATTTAGATTTAAAGGTACACTGTGCAGAAATCGCGCCGCCATTTCCTGGTTGCTAAAATTCGAATAGTTCGCCTAATTAGATTTTTAGTGACAAAACAATTGAATTTAGTGTAGTGAATCATTGTACCATCTAAACCGCTGTGAAATATATTTTACATATCTAAAAATATGTATTTTTGTATTTTCAGCTGTTTGAAGATGGTGTACAAAACCAAAAGTGAAAGACTCAAAAACGAAACTTAAGAAATGGAAGCATTGTAAAACACAGATAGAACAGATCTACCGCTTCTTAGACTTGCTTTCAATGAGAATGACATATCTATAACTCACATTTCTATGTGACTTTGGTCGGGTCCCCCAAAAAGTTACATATTGCAGCTTTAAATCCAAATCAGAATGATCATATAACTTGTTACTTTTTTATGGAATATACATGTTTATTCTATACTTAAGCATACGGTCCGAGGAGGTGTGGTATATGACCAATATACCACGACTAAGGGCTGTTTTTAGGCACTACGCAGCCCCCGAGGTGCCTTATTGCTATTATAAACTGGTTACCAACGTAATTAGAGCAGTAAAAATAAATATTTTGTCATACCTGTGGTATACGGTCTGAAATACCACGGCCATCAGCCAATCAGCATTTATGGCTCGACCCACCCAGTTTATAATTAGAAATATACAACCGCATCCTCACACAAGCATGAAAACATGAATCCATAACTTCCCATCACTGCTTTTTGCAAAAGCAGCTTTATATCTTAGGCATCAACAAAACCACCCCCCTGTAGACAAGCACATCATGAGGTGCTCTCTTGCTGTGTTTTAATGCATTCTAAACAGACTGCCAGTACCCATTAGATTCATTATGCTTTAGAAGTGTTAGTGTCTGTCAGATAAGAATAAAGAAGAAGAGCAACAAAGGGGAAATGCATCATTAAAAACAGTGCAGATGCAAAACTTTAATGCTGAATTTGAAGGTACTGTTAATAGCTTTTTACTTTCACACCAAAAATATGTTAAACACACCATCACTCTCTATTAGTCTCCCCTCATGCTCCACGCGTTGCTTTACCCGTCACGACAGTCTCCTGCTGGTGTGTTACGATCTGTGATGTCCTCTGTTCTGAGACACTGAATCCCAGATTCTGGAACACACTCTCGCTTTCGGCCCAGGACTGGTGGAAGCTCTTCAGTAGGTCCTCGGTGGCGGCCTCCACAGGAACTGCCATCTCTTCAACCGTCCCTTTCACCACGTCGGCATAGGAGGGAGGGAGGGGGCGGGTCATGTGGCTCTCAGAGTGCATGCTGGTCTCGCTTCTCACCCCTCTTGTTACGGTGCCAAATTCATCCATGCCAGAGAACTCCTCAGTGACGGACTTTGTTTTGGAGTGCCCCGTTGGTTCGGCAGATTCTGATTCTCTCCTCTCTCTCTCCTCTTGTTTCTCCCTCACTTCTTTGAGAGCATTACGATCACCCAAGTCAAAGGCATTCTTGATGGCCTTGATGTTGAAGGCAGGTGTTTCACCGGTTTTTGGCGTTTTGGGGTCTGCCTCTGGATCTTCAGTGTCACTTCCCAGTCTATCCGTGATGATGATGGGATCTTTTCTGATGTACAGCTTTGGTTGTGGGGATTCAAATTGATTGACCAGCTTTGACAGATCAAGCCTAGGGAGATCCTCTTTCATTATGTCTATATTCACACCCTCAGGAACTTCCTCTAGATCCTCTGGACCCAGGCGCTCCGGGATTTCAATGGGGTCCTTCCGCATGTATGTCCTGCTCACCTCTGCCTTCTGAGCTTCCTCAAAGAAGAACTTTTTGTCTCTGACAGTCATCATGGAGTCAACCATATCAGCCACATCCGGAGTCGTCGTCCCAGTCTCCATCTCCTGTGTCTGCATGTGGATCTCAGGTTCAATCAGCGCTGGGGAATCCTCTCTGTCAGAGGCTTGCTCTGTGGTCAGAAACTCAGGCATGGGTGGGGGAGGGGTCATGCCCCTAGAGAGCTTCGCAGTGGTGTCCTTCAACTTGGCTAGCTTTTCTGAGCGGCTCAAGGTGGGAGAGGGTGTGGCCCTACAGAACCGAGAGGTAGGGGTGCGGGGAGGGGGAGGTGGTGGGGTTGGGGTGGCACCAGACCTGTATGACAGAGGAGGTGAGGGTGTCACTGTGAGGGGTGAGTTTGTTCTCCTCACTGATTCAATGCTTATGAAGGTAGGTGAAGGTGTTCGCGTTGCAAGCATGGGAGAGGGAACTCTGGGATCAGGACCTTTTACTTCAGTCAGCTCTGGCTTTTTGCTCTCATGAGAAATCTTCCTCTCCTCAACCACTTTCTTATGGGTTTCGACTCTTGACGAGCCAATGCTTATTTTAGATATTTTGGCTGTTGCTCCTCCAAATCCTTTCTTTTCCAGTGCTGGTGCAGGTGGTGGTGCAGGTGATGATGCAGGTGGTGGTGTAGGTTGTGGTGCAGGTGGTTGTGCAGGTGATGATGCAGGTGCCGGTTCACTTTCCTGTTTTGCCGTGGCTGCCATGTGTTCTTCTAAGAATACAAGTTTTGCTTGTGCTAGGTTTCTCACACGGAAAATGATCTCTGTAAGCTTCTTCTTATTCTGCTGAACAGCAACTTGTGTTAAATCACGCGTTTCCTCCGCCCTCATCAACCAGTCAGGGACCCCACTAAGTATTGTCCTCACTGAGTTTGAATCCATTTTCCCTGGATGAAGCTGCTTAATGTTAAATAGCAGCTTCTGTACCATTACACATTTCTCTGAATCTGTGCTCTCCTCCACTGATTGAGCTGAGCTTTCCGCCATCGATTGAGCTGCTTCTGTCTGTGCTGCTGCCTTCCCTGCAATGTTCACGCAGACATCCGTTGACTCTGCCTTCGACCTCTCTTGATGCTGCTGCATTTTGCTTACTTCTCCTTGTTGTTGGAAAGACTTGACCTGCTGCTTCTGTGTGCGAACCTGCTGTTCCTGTTTCTGGAAGCTCTGTTGAACTACTCTCGCATTAACAATGACTTGCTCCTGCTTCTGAATGTGATGTTCCTGCATGCTCTGTTGACTATGGGAGACAGATATGTGGCAGTGCCCTGGAGCCTGAGCTACTGGCATGGGAACTAGCTTTGGCTCTTTGGGCAAAGGGACTTTAATGCCTTTCTGCTTTGCCTTTGTCTTCATTTGACTTTCCAGCTTTGTTTCCTTGGCAACTGCAGTTTTCTCAACCTCCTCAGCTTTCTCCTGTGTCACATTCATCTCCAACTTTACGTCATTTTTTGCTGAGCTACTGGTGGCCATCTGGGTGCTCTCCTGAACTACTCTGGTCTCACTCTTAGAAATAGTCTCCATACCCGTTTGATGTACATGTAATTTGTTTTTCACTGCTCGTTGATCTTTTTCCACCACCTCGCTTTTCTCCTCCTTCTTCTCTGTTGGCAACTTCACTGTTCTCACCTTGAAATTTGGTGTCACTTTTGGAATTTTGATTTTGGTGGGCTGAGATGGAATTTTTTTTACTTCCTGTGTGAGTAAGGCGTTAGTATTCTTTGCATCCTCTGCTTCGGATGTGACGGCGGATTGGGTTTGAAGATGTACATTTTCCTGGACAATACTCTGAGTGGAGATGATAGACCGTGAGCTAGCATTCATACCACTCTGCTGCTCAGCTACTGAGGACGAAATCACATTAGAGCCAGATTGGACTTTAATGTTGGACTCATGGTGAGGGTGAGCAGCAGGGACTGAAATAGACTGATGCTTGCCCAAGGAAACAGACTGATGTTTTCTGGTGGCAACAGATGAGGCGAGTTCTTTCCCAGAAGAGGCCATCGAGGACTGATCAGTGGTAATGTGTTTCTTATCTGAGGAAATATTTCCAGTTTCAGAGTTTGATTTCTTATTTACCATGGAGATCAACGGTTTGCTCAGGGGGATATGTGATAGAGCTTTCTTCATGGGCGGCTCTTGTGATGCTGTGCGTACTTTGCTTTTAGACTGAGTTTCCTCAGCCTGTTCATGTGTTACCTCTGAGGTCACTTTTGACTGCTCTGTTTTGTGTGCAAGTGAGTGTTGTTCATTTGCAACATTGGTTGAGCCCATCATCTGCATCATGTTAGTTGGAGGAGAGGTGGGAGATGTGACTCGTGAAGTGGCGGGAGTTGTGTCTTGTGACTTGTTTCTCTCAGCCTCCTCTCTTTGCACACGATACCTTTCCTCTGCCAGCATCAGTGGGGTTTTGAATTTACGGGCATATGGTTTAGGTTTTGACACTGGTGCAGGTTCTGCAGGTGGGGGTATTTTGATTGGAGGGATGAATACCTTTTTAGGTGGTCGTGGCAACACTTCCTGTGGTGGTTTTGCCACTGGGATTGGTGAAAGGATTTTAGTCATGGACACTGTCGAATCAGATTGAACCTGTGTGTTGGTACTATTTGTATTTTCTTCCTGTTTACAACTGATTTCACTTTTGACTTCCTGGACTACTCCTTCCTCTTTATGTTCTGTTTGAACCGTCATTGGTTGAGGAGGTGGAGGAGTTGGTGGTGGTGCTGCTGGCTTTTTCTGCCATTTTGGTTTGACCAGTATTGGTTGCTTGGGTGGCTCAGGTTTTGGGATTTTGAATAAAGGCCTAGATTTAAATGGCTTTCCAGGTGGTGGTGTAGGCACTTGGTGTGGTATTGAGTTTAACTCTTGCTGTGAGGGCGGTGGAGGAAGAAAGTCTTGCCCTGCCACGGATGGTGGGGGTGGGGGAGAAGAGAAAAAGTCAGGCTCCCCACATTCTACTGGGGGTGGAGGAGGTGGAGGCGGAAGGTCACTGTCCTGTCTCATAATCAGGGGACGGGATGTGGGAAACATTGGGCTACGGCTTGACAGGGACATTGGGCAGCCTGCCACTGGTGAGGGCGGGGGAGGAAGAGACATCTCAGACTCAGATGGTGGAGGCGGAGACGTGGGAGGAGGTGGGAAATAAATCTCAGGCGCCCCTTTCTTTAGCATACCTTTTCCCTTCATGTCCAGGTTCCGGAAATTTGTATTCAGATTTTTGACGTTGTGTTTTTGTGTGACAGTCTTTTGCTCTGTCACTGTTGTTTGCAACTGTTTCATTGTTTTTGTTTCCTGTGTTTGTTTTGAAACAATATTAGTTTGAGATGTGCTTTGTCTTTCTTTCATCACATTTATGTCTGAGGCTGCTTCATTCTCAGTTATGTGATTGGCTGCTTTAATCTCCTTCATCTGATTCGTTGATGTATTATCAGTTATCTGATTAGTCATGTTTTTCTTGTTTATGAAGATGGGTTTAGGGGGTGGTGGTATTTTCTGTTTCACAGCCTGTTCTTTAACATGTGTCTGCTGTGAGGACTCAGACATATTGACTGTTTTGACCTGTGTGGTCACGTTCATGTCTGAGACTTGTGTTTCTCTCTGTGTTTCTTTCATCACACTTATGTCTGAGGCTGCTTTATTCTCATTCATATGATTGGCTGATTTATTCACACTCATCTGATTGGATGCTTTATTTTCAGTCATATGATTGGCTGATTTATTCACACTCATCTGATTGGATGCTTTATTTTCAGTCATGTGATTGGCTGATTTATTCACAATCATCTGATTGGCTGCTTTATTCTCAGTCATGTGATTGGCTGATTTATTCACAATCTTCTGATTCGCTGCTTTATTCTCAGTCATCTGATTGGCTGCTTTTTTCACAGTCATCTGATTGGATGATTGATTCACAGTCATCTGATTGGCTGCTTTAATCTCTGTCATCTGATTCATTGATGTATTATCAGTCGTCTGATTGGTCTGTTTTTTCTTCTTTATGATCATGTGCTTAGGAGGAGGTTGCATTTTCAGTTTCACACTCTGTGTCTGTTCTTTAACTTCAGTCTGTTCTTTTACATGTTCCTGCTGTGAGGCCTCCAAAATATTGACTGTTTGTACCTGTGTTGTCATAGAGTGTTCCTCTTGGGTGAGGGTCCTGCTGCTCTTCACTGATTTGTTCTCGGTGTACGTCCCAGTGTGCTTTTGTGTGGTGTCCTGTGATTTACTGCTCTGACTCTGAGACAGGTTTTTCACAGCAGGGGCTAGATTGACTGTGACGTTCTCATTCTTAGCCACATCTGAGTATTCATGGTCCATCACTTGCTGTGTGGGTAATGGATTTTTCACATGAGCTCTGGGAGCTTTCCTGGGAGGATACTTTCGTACTTTCCGATTGGAATATTCTTTTCTCTGCATCAGATTCTTTATCGCTCCTTTAACATCTCCCTTTATCACCTCCTCCTTCTCCATCTGTGATTGCTCCTCATCTTGGTCCTGCCCCTGCCCTTCGTAGAGGCATTTTATGGAGGTCTTCACATCTCCCTCAGTGCTTCCCCTGCGTTGCATTCGGGGGGATGTGGATGGTTCTAGTAACAGCTGTATTGTGCCTCTCACGTCCCCCTGTTCACTCACTTGGTGCTGGTAAAGCTTTTTTTCACTCGAGGCCTCATGCAAACCCTTCAGCGCAATATGAATGTCTCCCTTTACAATCTCCTCCTTTTCCATCTCTTTCACTGCCTGCTTAGCCTCTTCTAGGGATTTCAAGGTGCCTTTGATATCGCCGGGCACTAAATCCTCAACAGTTACCTCAGTCTTGGTGGTCGCAGACTTCTCTAATGATTGGAGGGCTCCTCGGATATCACCTCGGACAATTTCTGGCTTTTCCATTTCCTTGGCTTGGTTTTGAGCCTCCTCCAAAGACCTCAGAGTGGTGTGCAGGTCCCCTTTCACCACTTCTTCTTTCTCTATCACGACTCTCTTGCTAATAGTTTTGGTCAGTGAGTCCAGGGCCGCCCTCAGATCTCCCTTGACAATTTCCTCTTTCTGCAGGTTGTCCAGCAAGAGAGCAGGTTCCATCATGAACACCTTCACAGTGTTGTTGACATCACCAGGGACAATATCGTCCTCAGCTACTGTGCGTTCAATCTGCTGTTGATTCTTCCTTAGTGTCATTTTGGCTTCCATAACGTCGCCGCCAATGATACGTTCCTTCTGCGCCTGTTCTTGTTCCTCATTAGGTTCAAACTGGAGTTGTTTGAGGTAATCCAGTGCCCCAGATTCAATACAGGTGGAGTAAAAGCTAACGTTACCCCTCTCCGTGTCTTCCACCCTTATCCTTTTAGATTCCTCTGACCCTGGGTTGGACAAGAGACTGTGAAGGGTCCTACTGACATTGCCTTTGATGATATCCTCCTTCTCAATGCCACCACCGTCTTCCTTATTGAGGAGGGAGTATATCGTCATTCTCACATCTCCCTTTTCATCTTCTTGAATCAGAATTCCACGTTTTGAGGAGCCCTCCTCCTTCAGTAGGTTGTTGATGGCCTCTTGAATGTCGCCTCTGAGGATTTCCTCCTTCTCAACATTGAATCCCTTTTCTTGGTTGAATAGCTGTTTTACTGTTGTGTTGATGTTGCCTCTCTCGTCCTGGTCTATGACTATCCCTTTCTCTGTCATTTCTCGTCTGTTTAGGAGGTTCATCATGATGTTGTTCAGATCCCCTCTGATCACCTCCTCCTTCTGGATTTCTGGAGCATTTTGGTTCATGAGTCTGTATTTTGCCATTCTGACATCTCCGATCTCATCCGTCTCAATGAGAATCCCTTGTGAGTCAACCATTTTCTGACAATACAGCTCTTCAAGGGTCTCTTTGATGCTCTTCCCCATTATTTCAGTTCTTTCTACACTGTTCTCATTAAATTTGGTTAAAGGAGTGGTTTCAAAAAGCCATGTTGTTGTCTTTACATCTGCTTGTGGGATCTCCTCCCGGGTGACAACAGTCTCTGTTCCGTCAGACTCTTTAATGCTGTCAAGCGGCTGTTTTTCAAAGAGCCACACAGACTGCTTGACATCTCCTTTCATCACTTCTTCTTTTGTCACGGTCTCCATTTCATCATATTCTGAGCCCTCGCCATGGATCTTATCGATGCTGTGTGTTTCAAACATCCACGAGGCAGTCCTGACGTCCCCTTTTTGGATCTCACTCACGCTAACAGTTCTAACATACTTCTGGGACAGTTCATCTGTCTCAAAAAGGTGTTTGTTTGTCTTCACATCACCACCCTGGATATCGTCAACTGTTTTAGTCAACACTTTCATGTCCTCAGCGATTTCATCAAGAGGTTGTGTTTCGAACCTCCACCTGGCCGTGCTGACATCACCTTTCTGGACGTCCTCCTCAGTGACAGATTTGATGACATAGACATCGTCTGTGTCCCTTATTGAATCCAGAGGTTTTGTCTCAAATAACCACCGGGCCCCCACCACGTCTCCTCTCATGATTTCTTCCTTTGTCATAGTGGTTACTTCATGGTAGTGGCCCTCTTTGTCACAGATTGCATACAGTGGCTGATTTTCAAACATCATGGTGTAGCTTTTCACATCCCCTTTCTCTATATCGTCCCTGATGATGGTCTGGAGTTTTGAAATTTCAGTCTCGGTGGACTCCTCCTGGATTTTATCGAGAGAGTAAGTCTCAAAAACGAAGCGTCCTTGACCAACGTTTCCCCCCTGCACATCGGTTACGGTGCGAGTATCCTTGGCTTCCTCTGTATCCTCGCGGATAGTGTCTATAGGTTGGTTTTCAAAAAGCCACGTGTTGTTCACCACATTTCCTTTCTGAATTTCCTCCGCCGTAAGGGTCTTCAGCTTATGCATTGTTTCAGATGAGGTTGAGGTCATGATGTCGGAAGACTGATTCTGAAAGAGAAACTTCATCCTGGACACATCTCCAGACTGGACATCAATCTTAGTCACCCTCCTGAAGGCACCACTCTCCTCCCCTGTGAGGTTCTCCAGGTTCTCTGTCTCAAAGAGGAAGCGAGCGTGATGCACATCTTTGCCTTGGACGTCCTCTTGTTTGACAGTGCAGGTTTTGAGAACGGTCTCTGATTCAGACTCGGAATGGTCACAGATGTTATCGAGGTTCTGAGTCTCAAAGAGCCATGTGCATGTTTTGACGTCCCCTTTGTTGACCTCCTCAACCTCAGTCTCATTCCTCACCTTATCTGCTTTCTCATACAGATTATCCATTGGTTGAGTCTCGAACAGCCACCTGCAGGTTTTCACGTCACCCTTCTCAATTTCAACACTCTCCTTTGTCTTAGTTTCATTTTCTTCAGTGTTGCTGAAATGTTTAATACCATCGAGGGGTTGAGTTTCAAATAACCACTTGGCTGTCTTGACATCGCCCGATTCAATCTCCTCCTTTGATATACCTTTTATAATCTGGAATTTATTGCTACTTTCGTCAAACCCATCGATAGGACGTGTTTCAAACATCCACCTGCAGCTGCGAACATCTCCTTTTACTATCTCCTCACGTCGCACGGTTTTCACCTCGTGGTAGTGTCCCTCGCTGTCTTGCATGGCATACATCGGGGTGGATTCAAAAAGAACTTTGTTTGATTTCACAGACCCACTGGTAACACCTTCAACTTGAATTCTCTGTGCCCCCTCACATCTGCTTAAATCCAAGGTTTCAAATCTTTCCTTGTGATTTGTGACGTCGCCCTTATCAATTTCTTCAAGGTTTATAGAGCGTGTCATTTCCTTCTTCTCCTCCCTTATGTTTTCAAGTGGTTGACTTTCAAAAACCCACTTCTGATGTCTAACATCACCCTTCTCCTCCTCGGACGCAACCATCTTCTGAAGTTTCCCTACTTCAGCCAGATCCTTCAGGTTCTCCATTGGCACTGTCTCAAACAGATGTTTTGCTGATCGCACATCACCTCCTACAATCGCCTCTGAGAGTAAATGTCTGGCATTGGCATTGTCTTTCAGAGTATCCATCTGCTGTGTCTCAAAAACCAGGCAGTGCTTCCGCACATCAGCTCCAATAATCTCCTCCTTTTGCCTGATGCTTTGCCATTCCTCGTCTTTAATGGAGTCCAGTGTCTTTGTCTCGAACAGCCACCTCCCCCGGTTCACGTCTCCCTGCGAGTTGTCCTCCATGGAGACTCCACAGATCAGCTTCACCTTGGCAGGGTCTTTGTTGATCATGTCCAGAGGCTGGGTCTCAAAGAGCCAGCGGGAGGTCTTCACGTCTCCTTTCTCCATCTCCTCCCTGCGGATGGCGGTGATCTCCAGTATATTTCCAGAGTTGCCCCTGATGACACACATGGGCTGGGTCTCAAACATCCGCGTGGTTGTCTTCACTTCCCCTTTGATCTCCTCAAGCTCTGACTTCAGGTTCAAGAAGTGGCTCTCCTCAATGGTCTCTGTGTGGCTGAGGGAATCCAAGTGTTGAGTTTCAAACAGATACCTGGCTGTTTTCACGTCCCCTCCTGTAATATCTTTAGTGAAGACAACCTCCAAGGCTTGCTCATCCTCCTGGTAGATTTTATTCAGACAATCCAGTGGCTGGGTCTCAAAAAGATATGTGGCTGTTCGTACGTCTCCTCTTGCCAGCTCGGTCAATTTCCCTGTCTGTACGGTGGAGTCTGGGGTGTCTGCACGCAGCGCATCCATGGGCTGGGTCTCAAACATCCAGGCTGTGTATTTGACATCACTTCCTGCAATGATTTCCTGCTCAGCAATGTTCTTCACTTCATCATCCTCATCTGGGGTGTCATCTTTAATGGTATCCAGCGGCTTATTCTCAAACATCCAGCGCATGGACTGCACCTCCCCTTTAAGGATCTCGTCCCACTCCAGGTAATCTCCCTCAGGGCTCATACATTCATCCCCACCACTGTTCTCAAACACATAGCAAGCCTGCTGGACTTCCCCGGTCATCTCATCTTCACTATCCAGCTGTGCCTGCTCGATCTCAGTGACGTCGGTGAAGTAGTCCTTCTCCATGGTCCTCCGAACCTCTGGGTGCATGTGCTTGTACAGGCGCTTCAGCTCATTGAGGTTCCTCTGCTTGGAGTACTGCTCCTTGTTGAATATGTATCTCTGTTGGCCAGGTTGCTCCTGAGGCGGGAGAGAGTCACAGCACTCGGGGACCTCCTGGGGCATTAGTTCAGCGGGTGGAGGAGGGAAGTGCTCCATGGTCTCATAATCCATGGATGAGGCTGAGGCAGCGGTAGAGGAAGAGACAGCCCCTGTCCTCATAGTGGATGAGGCTGAGCCAACGGTAGATGAGGAGACAGCCCCTGTCCTCATAGTGGATGAGGCTGAGCCAACGGTAGATGAGGAGACAGCCCCTGTCCTCATAGTGGATGAGGCTGAGGCAGCGGTAGATGAGGAGACAGCCCTGTCCTCATAGTGGATGAGACTGAGGCAGCGGTAGATGAGGAGACGGCCCCTGTCCTCATAGTGGATGAGGCTGAGGCAGCGGTAGATGAGGAGACAGCCCCTGTCCTCATAGTGGATGAGGCTGAGGCAGCGGTAGATGAGGAGACAGCACCTGTCCTCATAGTGGATGAGACTGAGGCAGCGGTAGATGAGGAGACGGCCCCTGTCCTCATAGTGGATGAGGTTTCATAGCTCGTTGCTGCTGAAGCTCTGGATAACTGTTTAACAGTGGAGGAACTTTCATAGCTAGCTGCTGCTGAGGAGGACTGGTTTACCGGTGCCCATTGAAACTGGTTGTAATCCAGATCAATCTATGGTTTAATGATTGATGGAAAGAAGGACAGTGATAGTTGCAGTCAGAATATGAAGTGAGAGAAATGGAAAAGAGGACAGTATAGCAGAAAAAAGCGTAGAGTAGATTTAAGCAGATAATGAGATCTCTGAATATGTTTGTTTTTACACAAAATTCTCACGTCATCCAATTTACTCAGTACACACTACCCTCAAAGTGAATTCCCCTGCTTTGATGTTGATATCATGGCATCGTCTATAGACACACTATAATGGCCATGTAGATAAACAGACTTCATCATTACCTTAATTTGCTTGCCCGGCGTGGCCTGTTCTATCGTCTTCTCATACTGCTGCTTCAAAGCCTGAGTGGAGACCTTTGGTAAGTCCTCTCCTCCTATGACCCTAACTGAAATAGAAACAGGAAGCAGTTGTCTCATTAAATGATTCTCAGTTTGAAGCCCAGGTGGTTTGGAGGAAACTAAAATTGTGTCTTTAAAACCTACCATTTCCAATTCCGAAAGTGGCACTGATGAACCTATTCCCAGTTGCAATATTTTTTACCTTCCTATGCCTTGATTTAATTTGTGGCCATGCACTGAATTTCTCATAGAAAAGCATCTGCGATACAATTCAATTCGACACCTCCTCTGTAATTTAGGCTTGGAGAATAATCTCCAGCTTTTCAACAGTCATTACTATACAACGTACACTCTAGCGTGTGATCAAAAAAGCCCAAAATGTAAATATGAATGGTATTATACTCTACCTGTTTCATCATAATGGTTTTCATAACTGGAGGCCACGTTGCTTTGTTGAACTCTTTGATCATGAGTCACCTGTAGTGAGATGGAGGCAAGCGGTGAGCACAATAGGCAATTCTTCAAATTGATTTCCTTTCCACACAGACAACAGAAAGGGTGTGTAAGTGGAATGTTCATTCGTAATGAAAACAGCATTTTTCTTACCACGTAAGGTTCATTTAGTCCTGCATCTGTTTTTTTATTACTTTACTCTATGTAGGAAAACTTTGGTAAACAAATAAAGTGATATGTGAAACAAAAAGTGTTAAAATTATTCACATACACTTAATTATAGATGGTAGTTGCAGGGGCAGCTAACATGTTGAGTTTAGACAATTAGACTTATTGAGTAGATGTGGGCGGAAATGATGGGAAACGGCCTAGCAGGCTTCATGATGGACCTCCACAAGTCTGGTTCATCCTTGGGAGCAATTTCCAAACGCCTGAAGGTACCACGTTCATCTGTACAAACAATAGTACGCGAGTATAAACACCATGGGACCACGCAGCCGTCATACCGCTCAGGAAGGAGACGCGTTCTGTGTCCTAGAGATGAACGTACTTCAGTGCGAAAAGTGCAAATCAATCACAGAACAACAGCAAAGGACCTTGTGAAGATGCTGGAGGAAACAGGTACAAAAATATCTATATCCACAGTAAAGCAAGTCCTATATCGACATAACCTGAAAGGCCGCTCAGCAAGGAAAAAGAAACTGCTCCAAAACCGCCATAAAAAGGCCAGACTACGGTTTGAAACTGCATATGGGGACAAAAATCGTACTTGTTGGAGGAATGTCCTCTGGTCTGATAAAAAATAGAAAAGTTTGGCTATAATGGCCATCTTTATGTTTGGAGGTAAAAGGGGGAGGCTTGCAAGCCGTAGAACACCATCCCAAACGTAAAGCACGAGGGTGGCAGCATCATGTTGTGGGGGTGCTTTGCTGCAGGAGGGACTGGTGCACTTCACAAAATAGATGGCATCACGAGGGAGGAAAATTATGTGGATATATTGAAGCAACATCTCAAGACATCAGTCAGGAAGTTAAAGCTTGGTCAAATATGGGTCTTCCAAATGGACAATGACCCCAAGCATACTTACAACGTTGTGGCAAAATAGCTTAAGGACAACAAAGTCAAAGTATTGGAGTGGCCATCACAAAGCCCTGACCTCAATCCTATAGAACATTTGTGGGCAGAACTGGAAAAGCGTGTGCGAGCGAGGATGCCTACAAACCTGACTCAGTTACACCAGCTCTGTCAGGAGGAATGGGCCAAAATTCACCCAACTTATTGTGGGAAGCTTGTGGAAGGCTACCCGAAATGTTTGACCCAAGTTAAACAATTTAAAGGCAATGCTACCAAATACTAATTGAGTGTATGTAAACTTCTGACCCACTGGGAATGTGATGAAAGAAATAAAAGCTGAAATAAATAATTCTCTCTTCTATTAGTCTGACATTTCACATTCTTAAAGTGGTGATCCTAACTGACCTAAGACAGGGAATTTCTACTAATATTAAATGTCAGTTTAACAGTTGAAGTCGGAAGTTTACATACACCATAGCCAAATACATTTAAACTCAGTTTTTACACAATTCCTGACTTTTAATCCTAATTAGGATCACCACTTTATTTTAAGAATGTGAAATGTCAATAATAATACCAGGTAAGTAACGATTTGTAATAAGGTTTAAGTGTATATCACCTCCTGGCCATGGAAGTAGGCCACTTGCTGAGTGGTGGGACTGACCTCCCTGACACTGCTCCTCACTGTCACCTCCTGTGAGCTGGACACCTGTCAAGAAAGACCACACAGACTGTTCACACACTCGGCCTACATATTTATGATTCACAAACACAAATGTCTCCAGATGCCGGTGGGTGTGGTTTACACCGGTTCTACTTTACAGGGTTACGGCGGCACACAGTATTTTGTCACATACCCGCTCGACTAGCGTCTGTTCCTGTCGCTGACAGGTCGCCAACAACACACTCTCACACAAACACTTTAACACACACACATTGTAGTTAGCAGTCACAAACACACAGCAGTATTGTGTTCCCCCTGACAGCAGACCATATTTAGCAGCAGGAGTGGTAAATAATCTGCTACAAATAATACATGATTTCCTATCAATTGCAGTAATTTGAAAATACACCAAATACACCTCAAATAGGTTTTCGAAATTGAATACCTGAAATTGGACTTTCTTTCCCTGGCATTTAGAGCATAGAAGCATACATGCCAGAATAGTACTGCCTCCCTGAGACCACCTAGGTCTGGTATAACTTATGTTGTTGCTGTACAACTTGCCATACAGCAAAAACAAAACAGCATGTTTTACCATTATCTGAGCTGCAGAGACACATAAAAAGGCTCTTGACGCACAGTAACAACAACTCAACAAAACCCACTGCTCCACATCTGACCACAGCTCCATGCATCATTAAGTATTTACACAAGTCCGGGCCCACTCTCTGAATCCAGCCTGTTTTTAAAGCTCGGCAGGATGAGAGAGACTGGGCAAAATTGAATCGACTTCTATGAGATCCAGTGAGATCACTACAGCATGCTGAGTCATCACACACCTCTATTCCCGTGTGGCTGTGACCTGTATATGGGCTTTCTGCATTGTTTTACTCGGGATTTGTATGACTCAGTATGGTTCAGTATGCTTTACTATGGTAGTGCAATATAAATAAATAAGAATAAATTTCTATGTATGGCTTATGCTTTGCCTGTTTAGTTGCAGTACCTGCACTGATCTCTTTTCTACATGGGCCTGGGTAACGCTGGTCTGGGCCTGGGAGGATGATGCGTACTCCTGGCTCTCAAACTGTTTCTTCACGCTGGCCAGACCCCCTGGCAGAGAACAGGCTTCCGACTCCTCCATAACCTATGAAGAGAAGACATAGGCATCATTCATTCGAGTCCTCGCCATGCAAACAGTTCTCATTAAAGTATCTTCAGGGATACAGTGGAAGTTAATGCAGAAGTGATAGTTCCCGGGACTTCCTGAAGGGGGCATAAGTGAGCAGCATATTCCACAGGACTGGACTACTTTCCCTAAATACAGTAGGGAGTTATGACTTGGACCTCATGACGTTTGCAAGAGAAGGATGTCCCCAGTCTCCCCACACAATTGGAAATCCCAAACATCTGTGACATCAAGTCAAATCAAACTAACTAGTACAACACAGTATAACAGTATCAAGCAATGTTTTAGCGGCATATGCAGACAGTGGCTGTCAATGTATTTATGGAAAATTCTGGTCCAGATTCTGTCTGTTACCCCTAATAGTGTGCAGTAACCCTACAGCCCAGCCTCCCACCGCCAGTTGTCAGCAGCCTCCCCATGGGCTGTGACACTGGGATCAACGGAGGTCACCGCAGAGGCACTGGCAAATGACACCGATGGCCTCAGAGCAAATCTATATTGCTATCATTATTCAGTACTGAATGTAAAAGTAAATGATGCGTGATGAATGTTGATATCCCACTACTTGTCTTCAGAATGTTACATATTACTGTGTGGACAGAGGTTCCTGGAAGATCTTTGTCGTGTCCAGGAATATTCACCGCTGGGTTTGTTCATGACAAAAGAGGAATTATTTCTAATTATGAGGATTCTCAATATAAAAAGGCTTAGGAATATAAAAACGTCTTCCTGACTTCCTTTCAGTTCCAATCAGATAACAGTGACCTGGGTATAGAGAAGCTGAATGGAATGCAACAGACCAGGAAAGACAAGCCATATAATCGTGAATAATAGTGAACCGCTGAATCACGTACAGTAAAAGGCTAAAAGGTTGCGGCTCCGATGGCTTCAGTCCACAGACTGAGTTGAATTAATGGCCTCGGCTGAATACATGCCCTCGTTTTCAATTACAGGTTGGACACAGTCTAAGCTGCTTTCAGAGAGGTGTTTCTTTACTCTGATGAACCAGGCACGTAAAGCTCTTTTTTGTTGTGGTTTTTTTACACAGCATGTTTGTGTGGTCATGGATGTCTGTGTCGAAACGTTTTGAGAATGCGTCATATTTGGAGGTATGTGAAAATGTTCTGTTAATAAAGTCCATTAAAATGGGATGCACTGCCAATTATACCGCGCGCATTTCAATGTGTGTGTTTGAAGGTATAGTGTCTGTCTTCCTGTCCTGCCTGCTTATCAGCCTGTCTAGTTATTATCCTTGGAGTGTCTTTCCCTCCATCTCTCTTTACGTCCTTGTGGAAGTATCCCCTTACCGTGGCGGATGAGCTGCTGGCCTCCTTCTTGGACACGGCAGCCTGATACATGGCCATGCGTTCCTTTAGTGACACGGACTCCGCCTCCTCGCTGGTGGGCGCTCCTCCGTCTCCTTTCCTCTGACTCGCCACCCCTTCCCTTTCCTCAGGACGTCCTGACCTGGTTCCACCCGCAGCTGCAAAACGCAACAGTTTACTCTCCAGGACATGAGAATGCAGTTCATGCACATAAAGAGCTGAATCCTGACTTGAAAGCGTTGTTTGTCACACAAATGTCTGCGTTCGTTCTCATCCTTGATTTACAGTAAATCCATGGTTTACGTAAGAGTTGGATCAGTTATGAGTCAACCTTTCTGCGTTTCAGCTCATTGATGTCCACCATTTCGTGGTGCCAATAGACTAATGGTCAAATAAAATAAAACATGTACCAACAGAACAGATACTTTCAAGAGATACTTGTTGAAATAACCATGGAGGACATTTTAACAGGACGTATTGGAAAACAGCTGTGCTAGCTACATCCTATTATCTGTAAGGACGGGGCCATGATGTAACTGCGAGCGGCAGAGCGACAACAGTGACCGTCTCCACCAGTGGAGGCTGCTGTAGGGAGGATGGCTCATAATAATGGCTGGAATGGAGTGAGTGGAATGGTATCAAACACGTGCTTTCCATGTAGTTTATACCCTCCCATTGACTCCATTCCAGCCATTATTATGAGCCGTCCTCCCCTCAGCAGCCTCCACTCATCTCTTCTGCCATCCAAGTTAGCTTCACACCTCCGTCCGGCTTGTTCCAGAACCATGTCCTGTCACATGTCCCTTACAGGACCCCTCTACACATAGCCATAGGCAAGACAATGGGGATTCACAAAGGATGTCGTCATGAAACTGAAGCGAGTCAAACTCATCAATCAAACAGGACTGCTCTAACATCACACGCACACACACACACACACAAATGGACGCGCACACTGATTAGTGGTTAGTACAGTACATCCCTGTAGACGTCCAATTAGAGTCAAGTATTGATTTATGGTTGACTCCGCTACACTATAAAGCATCATTAAGCCAGTGAGATGACTCCACTGAGGATCTCCCTAACACCCACACTGGACCTCAAGGCTTTTAGCATGTTGATTCTGCCGGGGTTACAATGCATTGAGATTAAAGAGGACACGGAGGGGGGGGGATCGTAGCCAAAACAGAAGCACATGGATAGAACACTGGTATATTTTAAGGAACTGTTCCAATGGTAACTCGGCTACAACTATTAGCGAATAAGACTATTCTTTGCTGGGTACATACCGTACGCATATACCCCTATGGAGAAGAGCTAGTCGCCCTAATGGCTGTCAGACCACTTTTAGAAAAGTCCTATGAATACATGTGTTACTATCTGCCGGTTTGATTTCCTATTCCTGGAATTGACTGGTTGTCTGACCGGATGACACAAGTCAAACATGCTCCCTACTTCAAGTCTTTTAAAACAGGGCCAACTTATTTCTCACAGGAGCCAAGCACTTGGATTGGCTACCATGTGATGAAAGCACGTTCCCTTAAACCACCATTTTTAGATCCTCCTGCTATGGCGGGCGTGTTAGTGTTAACCAATCACCCTGCGCTGCCGAGAGAGATACCTAGAGGATTACTGACCCGCACAGCAACGTCCAAAAATAAATGTGGGTTTTACCCGCTCTTGACTATAAATACGGGTCAGATACTCTGCACCTGAGGTCACCTGAAACCTGACACTCGTTTAACACAGCGAACGAGGGATAATGCCCTCATTTATCACTGGGGATAAGTGTGTACCACACGTCATGGTTCTGGTCTCGGTTTCCCAAAGGCATCTTAAGGCTAAATTCCTCGTTAGAACCTTCGTAGGAGCATCATTAAATCTCCGAGCTGTTTCCCAAAACCATTATTGACGTTGCACTGGAAAACGTTTGTAATCTAACGCCTGCCTCAGACCACTCGAAAACAGCAAAGTGCGTTGTTAGAGGCATTGTTTGCGTTCCTGCGTCACTTTATCCACAGCAGATCTCCGGTAATTAGACTAAGCCACCTCAATATTTGTAGCCGTAGGTGGTAATATCTCTCTAGGAGCTGATCCGTTGTCAGTATTGTGGAATAATTATAATGTCAAGGAAAGATTTGAATGGAGAAAGCTGATCCGAGAGCAGCACTCCCTTTCTATTGATCCCATCAGTATTGACACATGCGCCAACAACACACTCACTTACACACACTTTACCTCTCTGCCTGGTGTTTTGGGAAACGTGTGTTATGTCTTCGGACGTTGTAGGAAAGATGCATATTTTAAACAATCCTGGCCCTAAATTACATGGCTATCAGGAAACTGGGCCCTGGGCTGTCAGTAAGACAGACAGACATACAAGCGGTTCTGATGCCATAAAAACATTGACAACAGTCCCTTGGTATGTTCAGCCTGCGAGCGGAGGTATGGTGGTGAATGAATGCAAAGCTCGCCGTAGCGGGGAAGTGAGGTAACTAAACCAGGCTCCATGAGAGTCGCAAAATAAATCCTCTTCTTTTCCTACGGCCCTGTCTGCAGTCATGTTTCCCAGTAAGGGAGTGCTGCTCTTGGATCAGCTTTCTCCATTCAAATCTTTCCTTGACATTATAATTATTCCACAATACTGACAATGGATCAGCTCCTAGAGACATATTACCACCTACGGCTACAAATATTGAGGAGGCTTATTCTAATGAAGGGGAGAGAGAGAGAGGTCAAACACAAGGACATCTCAAAAGAGCTCAGTTTCTCCAGAAGCCTAAAAGCTTTTTCATCTACATCACTGGCATGTTCATCTGTTTAATTAGCGATATCAACCGATTTTAATGATTATAACATTTACAAATGACTTACTGGGTAAGATGCCATAATCTTCCAGCAGATTACCATCTGTTTGCGTTTTGACATCGCTGTCTTAAAAGCAGAGGTGCTTTCACTGATTTTATTTTCCTATATTAACTTCCCTTCCATGGAAGGCCACCTACTGTATGATTAGTCTGCAGTGCGTTTGCGGAAACTCCAAATGGAAAAGTCTATGGGGGAGACAGTATGTGTGGGGGAGGCCTTGCATCTGGTATGCATGGCTCAGTGGCTATATTGAGCTGAGCCAGCCCCCCCCACGGTCACTGCTGCTGCTCTGCCTGTGGTTATGTGATCAGAGGTGGGCTACACTACTAGCTAGCTAGCCTCATGGAACCACAGACCCAGAGCAGCAGCTGAGATCCTGAGCCAAAGCTCGCTGTTCTGTGACTCCAGTTCAACTGGCTGTTCCCCAGGCACAGAGACGACGCACAATTATTAAGCTGTCAAATGGATCAAACAATAGCATGGTCTCGATGTCTCTACTGAGTACGCTCACAGTCGGAGAGCATTCCAGGTGAAATAACTAAGTCATATCAGATCGGGAAAAACAAGCTGACTTCATGCATACTTAACAATCCCACATCCTCGTGGAATCATGCTTCCTTTCGCAATTTTACATTTTATTCATTTAGCAGACACTCTTATCCAGAGCATCTTACAGGAGCAACTAGGGTGAAGTGCCTTGCTTAAGGGCACATCGACAGATCCCTCGCCTAGATAACGCAGGGATTCGAACAATCGACCCCTCGGTCACCGGTCCAATCCGCATCATCTGACAACTCTATACTTCTGGAACACATTTAGGAGACTCTTGCTGTAATTCCAGTCCTGTTTTACATGGTAAACAACCTAGTCGTACAGTACACGCAAGCAAAAGCTGTATAAAACTGAAAAGACAATCTACTGTCAACACAGTCAATTCACCATTCAGCCTCTCATTCATCCAGTACATATAGTATCTCTCTCTCTCTCTCTCTCTCTCTCTCTCTCTCTCTCTACATATCTCTCGAAGTGTCTTTGTGTGTCTCACTCAAATCAATCATGTGGCAATGAATGTCAGTCCACCTTTACATGCAGAGTATTGCAACACACTGAAAGGCTATGAAGGTTGTAAAGACTGGCTTACTTACTGTAGTGCTCTCTATACCTTTAGCACGACCGTGTACCTCGACAATACAATCCCTCAGATAATGTTGAAGAGCCTTGAAATCCCCTGAGAGCCAGCAGCAGGGTCTTTTCGCCCAGCCGTTAAAAGAGAAAACTAAACAAAACCCTGGGAGGTGATTTAATGAGGTTTGGAGACCGGCTCCAGCAGTGTGCGATCAGCTCAGCTCTGTGGGGCCTAGTGGACAGTGACAGCTGATTTTATTTTAGATGCCCCCCCTTCCTAAAAGACGGAGCTCAGGAGGGGTAGGGGGGCTTTTTTTAGATGAGGTACCCTACATTCCCTTTACCTTAAGTCACACGGACCTAAGGGAACAGACGTTCCTCACTGAGACCTCGAAACCGGACCCGCATCCCTCGTTTCTCAGAGTGGAGGGGAAAAGACGAAGGGATGGGGTGGGTAATCAACCCAGTGAGAGGACCGACCCAGATAACCTCATACACGTCCCCAAATCCAGAAATATTGACAACGATGATTCACCATGATGACATTCTTTTAATATCTTTGATGATGAAATGCGTGAATCCACCCTAGGCTCCCTTTTAAGAGCCACAAACAGCAGGACTTTTTACATGCCAAAAATGAAAAGTAGAAAATGAAGGGGACTGAGTAGAGGGCAGACACCTGAGGTTCAGGGATCTCCCTTGGCTGCCCGGGCCCAGATGGGGAACAGGGATACCAGATGGACAGGAGTCCCCTCTGAGACCACAACAGAGCCGCCTGTCATAGCTCGCCCTGATGCATCAGCCATGATCATGGCATTTACAACACACTATATACAAATATATCTCAGATCTTAGTGTGTGTGTGTGTGTGTGTGTGTGTGTGTGTGTGTGTGTGTGTGTGTGTGTGTGTGTGTGTGTGTGTGTGGTGTGTGTGTGTGTGTGTGTGTGTGTGTGTGTGTGTGTGTGTGTGTGTGTGTGTGTGTTGTGGTACCGGGCCTGTCTAAGTAACTGAGTGACGCTGCTCCCTCTTTGTGCCATCAAGGCTCCCTCCCCTTAAGTTACTGTCCAGCCTTTCTGAACTGCCTGGCTGAACAGCACCTTATCACCTGAAGATGGAAGAACATCGCCCAACACCTGCCAGATCTCTACATTAGTTTTGTTTGTTTTAACAAGCGTATTTAAAATTATCTTTGTAATGAAAAGCACTACATAAAATAAATCTATTATTATTGCTTTTAATATTATTATTAAAGCCACTTGTGTTCTGGGAATCGAAACATTTCCAGGATCTGTTACAAATGCACGCCTTAAAGCTAGAATCCTTAGTTGCTAGATCCATTTTTGGACTTGATTGATTCCCATTGATTCTTGAAGAATATCTTAAAAATGCTTAATGAGTTTAGTTCAACTGTCGTACCCCATCAGAACCCCAAATAGCTTTACTCCAATGTTTATAAAACATCATGAATGTAAACAAACACTGTAGAGATTCAAAACATGGTTAAAACTATACATTTGATATCATAAATTTGAGTGTGGTTAAATTTCTCCAGCACCATTACTTAGCCTTTTAGCTAAACAGGGGCGGGGAGTGTGTTTTGTTATTGTTTCAATTAAGAATTCTATCTTAAGAACACACATAAATGAAATACAATATTTTGTGACTGGAAACTTGGCCCTTTACGTGACATACAAGAAGTATCATTCAATAATGTATCATTGAACTGACATCATGTTGTAGTTAAAGGGCAATTCCGCCACTATTCAACCTCATATTCACCATCTCCAGCACCAAACCAGTGTTTACATACAGTGGGGTCCAAATTTATTGATACCCTTGTTAAAGATGAGCAATAATAGTGTATAAAATAAATAATTAAAATACTGAGCTGTGTTATATGCTCAAAAAAATTGATCAGAGAAAGAGATATTGTTTAACAAGAAAGGCATTTTCTTTTTTACCTCTTAAGGATCCGCCCCTTTTTTTCAATTTTCGCCTAAAATGACATACCCAAATCTAACTGCCTGTAGCTCAGGCCCTGAAGCAAGGATATGCATTTTCTTGATGCCATTTGAAAGGAAACACTTTGAAGTTTGTGGAAATGTGCATGTAGGAATGTAGGATAATATAACACATTAGATATGGTAAAAGATAATGCAAAGAAAAAAACAAAGGTCATAATGTATTAATCCAGCCCAGGTGCAATTTAGATTTTGGTCACTAGATGCCAGCAGTGTATGTGCATAGTTTTGACTGATCCAATGAACCAATGCATTTCTGTTCAAAATGTTGTATCAAGACTGCCCAAATGTGCCTAATTTGTTTATTAATAATTTTTCAAGTTCAAAACAGTCCACTCTCCTCAAACAATAGCATGGTATTCTTTCACTGTAGTAGCTACTGTAAATTGGACAGTGCAGTTAGATTAACAATAATTTAATATTTCTGCCGATATTAGATATGTCTACGTCCTGGAAAATGTTCTTGTTACTTACAACCTCATGCTAATCACATTAGGCTACGTTATCTCAACGGTCCCATGGGGGATGCACCAATCCTGAAGAAGTTTTAAGGTAGGAATCAAAATGATTGACACCCCTGAAGATTATTATAAATAAAGAAGTCAAAAGTGTATTATTTGGTCCCATATTCGTAGCAATGACTCTACAAACTTGTACTTCCGGCGCCGACAGAGATGGCCGCCTCGCTTCGTGTTCCTAGGAAACTATACAGTTTTTTGTTTTTTTACGTGTTATTTCTTACACTAGTACCCCAGGTCATCTTAGGTTTCTTTACATACAGCCGAGAAGAACTACTGAATATAAGATCAGCGTCAACTCACCATCAGTACGACCAAGAATATGTTTTTCGCGATGCGGATCCTGTGTTCTGCCTTACAACCAGTGTAACCGAGTGGATCACATGCAGCGACCAAAAAAAAAACGACTCAGAAAAAGAGGGAAACGAAGCGGTCTTCTGGTCAGACTCCGGAGACGGGCACATCGTGCACCACTCCCTAGCATTCTTCTTGCCAATGTCCAGTCTCTTGACAACAAGGTTGATGAAATCCGAGCAAGGGTAGCATTCCAGAGGGACATCAGAGACAGTAACGTTCTTTGCTTCACGGAAACATGGCTAACTGGAGAGACGCAATCCGAAGCGGTGCAGCCAGCGGGTTTCTCCACGCATCGCGCCGACAGAAACAAACATCTTTCTGGTAAGAAGACGGGCGGGGGCGTATGTCTTATGGCCAACGTGACATGGTGTGATGAAAGAAACATACAGGAACTCAAATCCTTCTGTTCACCTGATTTAGAATTCCTCACAATCAAATGTAGACCGCATTATCTACCAAGAGAATTCTCTTCGATTATAATCACAGCCGTATATATCACCCCCCAAGCAGACACATCGATGGCTCTGAACGAACTTTATTTAACTCTCTGCAAACTGGAAACGATTTATCCGGAGGCTGCATTCATTGTAGCTGGGGATTTTAACAAGGCTAATCTGAAAACAAGACTCCCTAAATTTTATCAGCATATCGATTGCGCAACCAGGGGTGGAAAGACCCTGGATCATTGTTACTCTAACTTCCGCAACGCATATAAGGCCCTGCCCCGCCCCCTTTCGGAAAAGCTGACCACGACTCCATTTTGTTGATCCCTGCCTACAGACAGAAACTAAAACAAGAAGCTCCCACGCTGAGGTCTGTCCAACGCTGGTCCGACCAAGCTGACTCCACACTCCAAGACTGCTTCCATCACGTGGACTGGGAGATGTTTCGTATTGCGTCAGACAACAACATTGACGAATACGCTGATACGGTGTGCGAGTTCATTAGAACGTGCGTTGAAGATGTCGTTCCCATAGCAACGATTAAAACATTCCCTAACCAGAAACCGTGGATTGATGGCAGCATTCGTGTGAAACTGAAGGCACGAACCACTGCTTTTAATCAGGGCAAGGTGTCTGGTAACATGACTGAATACAAACAGTGCAGCTATTCCCTCCGCAAGGCTATCAAACAAGCTAAGCGCCAGTACAGAGACAAAGTAGAATCTCAATTCAACGGCTCAGACACAAGAGGTATGTGGCAGGGCCTACAGTCAATCACGGACTACAGGAAGAAACCCAGCCCAGTCACGGACCAGGATGTCTTGCTCCCAGGCAGACTAAATAACTTTTTGCCCGCTTTGAGGACAATACAGTGCCACTGACACGGCCTGCAACGGAAACATGCGGTCTCTCCTTCACTGCAGCCGAAGTGAGTAAGACATTTAAACGTGTTAACCCTCGCAAGGCTGCAGGCCCAGACGGCATCCCCAGCCGCGCCCTCAGAGCATGCGCAGACCAGCTGGCCGGTGTGTTTACGGACATATTCAATCAATCCCTATACCAGTCTGCTGTTCCCACATGCTTCAAGAGGGCCACCATTGTTCCTGTTCCCAAGAAAGCTAAGGTAACTGAGCTAAACGACTACCGCCCCGTAGCACTCACATCCGTCATCATGAAGTGCTTTGAGAGACTAGTCAAGGACCATATCACCTCCACCCTACCTGACACCCTTGACCCACTCCAATTTGCTTACCGCCCAAATAGGTCCACAGACGATGCAATCTCAACCACACTGCACACTGCCCTAACCCATCTGGACAAGAGGAATACCTATGTGAGAATGCTGTTCATCGACTACAGCTCGGCATTCAACACCATAGTACCCTCCAAGCTTGTCATCAAGCTCGAGACCCTGGGTCTCGACCCCGCCCCTGTGCAACTGGGTACTGGACTTCCTGACGGGCCGCCCCCAGGTGGTGAGGGTAGGCAACAACATCTCCTCCCCGCTGATCCTCAACACTGGGGCCCCACAAGGGTGCGTTCTGAGCCCTCTCCTGTACTCCCTGTTCACCCACGACTGCGTGGCCATGCACGCCTCCAACTCAATCATCAAGTTTGCGGACGACACAACAGTGGTAGGCTTGATTACCAACAACGACGAGACGGCCTACAGGGAGGAGGTGAGGGCCCTCGGAGTGTGGTGTCAGGAAAATAACCTCACACTCAACGTCAACAAAACTAAGGAGATGATTGTGGACTTCAGGAAACAGCAGAGGGAACACCCCCATCCACATCGATGGAACAGTAGTGGAGAGGGTAGCAAGTTTTAAGTTCCTCGGCATACACATCACAGACAAACTGAATTGGTCCACTCACACAGACAGCATCGTGAGGAAGGCGCAGCAGCGCCTCTTCAACCTCAGGAGGCTGAAGAAATTCGGCTTGTCACCAAAAGCACTCACAAACTTCTACAGATGCACAATCGAGAGCATCCTGGCGGGCTGTATCACCGCCTGGTATGGCAACTGCACCGCCCTCAACCGTAAGGCTCTCCAGAGGGTAGTGAGGTCTGCACAACGCATCACCGGGGCAAACTACCTGCCCTCCAGGACACCTACACCACCCAATGCTACAGGAAGGCCATAAAGATCATCAAGGACATCAACCACCCGAGCCACTGCCTGTTCACCCCGCTGCCATCCAGAAGGCGAGGTCAGTACAGGTGCATCAAAGCTGGGACCGAGAGACTGAAAAACAGCTTCTATCTCAAGGCCATCAGACTGTTAAACAGCCACCACTAACATTGAGTGGCTACTGCCAACACACTGTCAATGACACTGACTCTACTCCAGCCACTTTAATCATGGGAATTGATGGGAAATGATGTAAATATATCACTAGCCACTTTAAACAATGCTACCTTATATAATGTTACTTACCCTACATTGTTCATCTCATATGCATACGTTGATACTGTACTCTATATCATCGACTGCATCCTTATGTAATACATGTATCACTAGCCACTTTAACTATGCCACTTGGTTTACATACTTATCTCATATGTATATACTGTACTCGATATCATCTACTGTATCTTGCCTATGCTGCTCTGTACCATCACTCATTCATATATCCTTATGTACATATTCTTTATCCCCTTACACTGTGTATGACAGTAGTTTTTTTTGGAATTGTTAGTTAGATTACTTGCTCGTTATTACTGCATTGTCGGAACTAGAAGCACAAGCATTTCGCTACACTCGCATTAACATCTGCTAACCATGTGTATGTGACAAATAAAATTTGATTTGATTTGATTTGATTTCATTTTGGTTGTGTTTCCAATTATTTTGTGTCCAATAGAAATGCGTGGTAAATAATGTATTGTTTCATTTTGAAATACCTTTTATTGTAAACATAATATCTTTCTAAACACTACTACATTAATGTGGATGCCACAATGATTATGGATAATCCTAAATGAATTGTGAATAATGATGAGTGAGAAAGTTACAGTGTCAAAGATCATACCCCCAGGACAGGCTATCCTCCCTGTTATTGGTAATGGCGAAGAGGTTAACATGTCTTGAGGGTATGGTCTTTGACCCTCTGTAACTTTCTCACTAACCTGCAGAAAGAGAAAAGAGCTCAGCATAAAAGAGGGGAGTAAACTTTGCCCAACAAGAACGAGCTCCCCTTAAACCATTGACCTTGTGAGAGTAGCTTCATCACACTAACTTCTCTCATTCAGGCCTGTAATCAAAGACTGATAGGCATTAGCTCACTCAAGGCACCAATGTGCAGACCACTGACATATCTTGACATTCTACCCAGGGTACTCCTGGTTCTGTTCAGAAAGCCTCCAGGTATTGTATAGTTCACTAAATTCAAATAGGTAGCAGTGATTGTTTCCTCTGCAGGGCCAGAAAACAACACAGTGCATACCATAGGAGGCTATTGGGAGGAGCTATAGGAGGAAGGGTTTCATTGTATTGGCTGGAAAGGAATGAATGGCACAGTATCAAGCATATGGAAACCACATGATTGACTCCATTCCAGCCGTTACAATGAGCCCCTCCTGCTATATCTCCTCCCACCAGCCTCCTCTGGTGTGTAAGTACCCCCCAGAGTCAGACATAGCAGTGCATCGACGAAAGGAAAGCCTGGTTATCTCTGCTGTAGGAACCTGTGCCATGCTGATAATCCCTCTGAAATTGCACATGGATTTCCTGTTCGTGGAGTGTAAACAAACTCGCCCGGAATATCTGATGTCATAGACGGTATCCCTTGGCGCTTTATCAGCTAGCTAAGGCCTGCAGGCCTTCAAAGGGTTAATAATGAGCGCATTTCACAAATTCTGTAAACTTTTTTTGCTAAGGCACAGTAGATGTGTATGCAAATTCACTGGCAAGACTTATTTTCAGGTCAGTGTTTAGACAACAGTTTATGTTATGTGCTGACTGTCTAGGTAGAGACTCTTGTCCCTCAAAGCACCTTAGCCCTCTGATTCTGTTTGAGTATTGTGCTTAATGGAAGTTAATGGGAGGAAGTGAACTTTTGCCATTTAGAGAAGCCCTAAGAGAAACAATGTGGATCAATAGGTGTCAATCTGAGTGACTGGAGCTTCGATTTCCAATTCAAGCAGGTATCCTGAGGCTAAAATCTCCTCCAATAACCTTCGTTGGGTAAAATCCCAAAACAAATTTGCCTTGTTTAACAAAATCAGTGGTGCTTTTCCCAACGGAGCATATCCCCTGATATTATAAAATAATATCACTACAACTGTGAATATTACACTCCATGTCAAAAATATAGTGTTGTTTGGACCCACAGGTGTGGGATATATAAACCAGACCCAGAATCCAGTGGGATATACAAAAGGGAGATATTGTAACCAAGGTTGTCTATTTAAAAGACAAAAGCATGCTGCTTCAGAGGTGAGGTTGGTGCTTGTTTAAAGCACAAAGCTCAGTGTGTCGTTCACAGGTCTTTATTTAACACGGTGGCTTCGGGAAAACAGCTCCTTTACCTCCTCTGTCACTCACTGTGAGCTGTAAATCACATGATGCTGTCACTAGCATGACACTGTCAATCGGTCAGCTCTCACAAACCCTCATCACTTACACCCACACCGGTCCGCAAAGGCCACAGTGTCATCCAACTTTAGCCGCCACAGTGATTTAGGACTGGTTAACCATTTCACATGGCCGAGGTAACATTTGAGAAGAGAAAAAAAACATTCTGGAGATTGAACTGCTGTATATAGGTTGTTACTGAAACCACAACAACAACTAGGAGTAATGTCGTGTGTGCTTGTGTGCTTGTGTGTGTGTGTGTGTGTGTGTGTGTGTGTGTGTGTCTGTGTGTGTGTCTGTGAGTGTGTGTGTGTCTGTGTGTGTGTGTGTGTGTGTGTCTGTGAGTGTGTGTGTGTCTGTGAGTGTGTGTGTCTGTCTGTGTGTGTGTGTGTGTCTGTGAGTGTGTGTGTCTGTCTGTGTGTGTGTGTGTCTGTGAGTGTGTGTGTGTCTGTGAGTGTGTGTGTGTGTCTGTCTGTGTGTGTGTGTCTGTCAGTAAGTATGTGAGTGGAACACACAGTGAGCTGTCAACCTGTCCATCAATCCACTGAGCCTTTCTGTCTCTCTTACACACACACACACACACACACACACACACACACTCACTCACAGAAGCACCTCAACATGACCCCAATGTCACACACTCATGTCAAACACTCAAGCACTATCTCTCTCAGGTCACGTCCTCTGCCTTCACATGTGTAAATCATTTAAATGGAGTGAAACAGTGAAATTGTTTGTGGATGGTTTTCCATAAAGAAACATAAATCTGTGGACCTTTTTAAATTAGAAATACTGCAGTTTTTTAAACGGAGAATACTGCACCTTCCCCACGACTACTCTGTACAGTCAATGTTATCTGTTTCAGTGGAAAAGGGGAATCCCACAATGCAGCCACTCAGCAACTTCTCCTATCACAGTAATGGAAAAACTGTTTGTGTATCTAGGGTTGTTCATTTTCTGCCTCGGATGATACTCCATTTCCAGAGTTGATTTGATCCCACACAGGACAACACAGTACATTCTCAACATACAAGCTCATTTTCAGATTTCTCTCTCAAGTACACATAACCAGTATCACATTCTGTAGCTGCTTTGTGGATTTGAGCAAATTCTATGAAAGTTGTGCTACCTGATTTCTGATGGAATAAAAGTACTGGAGGAGGAGGAGGTAGGGCAGTGTGTAATACTACAGTAATGAACTACTTACAGAGGCTGGGGTCATGAGCTGAGGCCATCTTCTCACCAGGTGATGGGTCCCTCTTCTGGTCAAGCTGGTAGCTACTGGCTGGGGCTCTTCTGGATGGGCTGGACTGTACGGCTCTCACTTCCTGGTTAGGGAAAGGGAGGGAGGGAGGGAGGGAGGGAGGGAGGGAGGGAGGGAGGGAGGGAGGGAGGGAGGGAGGGAGGGAGGGAGGGAGGGAGGGGAGGGAGGGAGGGAGGGAGGGAGGGAGGGAGGGAGGGAGGGAGGGAGGGAGAGGGAGGGAGGGAGGGAGGGAGGGAGGGAGAGACAAGATGGGTAGGTTAGTATATTATCAGAGGAAACACCTGTGCTTTCCCAGAAGAGGGTGGTGATTGAGGTACAGGTCATAGCTCAATCGGCACACACACACAGGCTGGTACACACACACACACATGCCCATATCTGAAAAATGATCCACCCAGTGAGTGTTAGGTGTCATTGAACCCCTGGACACCAGTGGAACATTATCGTTGGTAGCGAGGATATCTGTCTGTTGACTGGATGGCAAACAAACCTCTGAACTTACAGCGCAAACACTGATGACCTTGACTGGAATGTGCAAAACAGGCATCGACTGGAATGTTACAGCAAACAAAAGACTCCAGTGAATTTTAATTGGCAAACTCTTAGCGTGTGTAGCAGCTTAAGGCTCCACCCTTCAACCGAATCGTAGGTTACACAACTACCGTGTTAGACAAAACGCAATATTATAATGTCTCATTGTTAGTGGAATATCCTTGAGGCATACAATCTTGTGTTTCCTGAAGTGTTTTTTTTGTGTCAAATGTAGAAACCAGTAGAATAAGCACGCCTAGTTTTCTTGCAAATTTTCTTGCAAATCAGCACTGTCTTTCCAAAAACGATTTGCAAATCAAATGTGTTCCCTGTGGTATTTCATCTACAGATTCCCAGCGGGACCTGGGGAAGAGTGACAACAAGCAAACAACAACGCAAGGACACAACAGACGATGCTCCAAAACACACTGCCACAATCAGAGGAACGCACCTGAGACAAATCTGGGACACACACAAAGACACAATGTATTTGAAGGGCATGTCCATGAGAGGAACAGCTTGTGCGGTGTGTCGAGGTTACAGGTCCCAAAACAGAGTTAACCTGTGGTCTGGGTTCTTCGATTGACTGAATGTGGGATTTAGTCCCTCACACTTCAAGCTTTGTCAACAGCAGTACAGTAGTAAACACCATGTCGCTGAACGCTCCATTCTGAGACCACTCCACTCCTCAGGAACGAGTTCCCAGCCTCCCACTGGATCGTCTTACCAGTTCTGTTGACGTCTCCCGTTATTTAATAATGATAAACAGTACGTCTACGGCAGCATTGTGTGTTGCTCCGGAGATGTTTAAGAGCGTCATTAGTGGCAATAAAACTGCTGTTTGAACAGCATTTGTGTCTGTGAAGTGGGGATTGATGGTATAGAGAGGACTGTGTGCCAATCTCGAGATTAGGGTTCCATTCAATCTAATCCACAAGGGGATTTTGGAGTTAAATCTCCTGTAAATAATAATGCTCCACTGCAAACATGTTGGCACAGTGATCTTATTTGACTGTTTACAACAATCCAGTTGCACATTGTATCACAGCAGGCAAGTGGTGCATTCTAATTGATTTCATTGGATAGGGCCCGCAGTCATGTTACCGGGCAGACTGGGCTCGAGCCTCTCTGTGGCTATTCAGCTCTGAGGTCATGATTTCAACAAACAGGGCAGGATGTCAAACATCTTTATCAGCAGAGTGAGCATTTACATCACATAATATAGGCAGAAATTATGTGACATATTCCTATACAAAACATGCCATATCCCTACTGTGTATATATACAGTTGAAGTCGGAAGTTTACATACACTTAGGTTGGAGTCTTTAAAACTCGTTTTTCAGCCACTCCACAAATTCCTTGTTAACAAACTATAGTCGGTTAGGACATCTACTTTGTGCATGACACAAGTCATTTTTTCAACAATTGTTACAGACAGATTATTTCACTTATAATTCACTGTATCACAATTCCAATGACAGAAGTTTACGTACACACGGTTGACAGTGCCTTTAATCAGCTTGGAAATTTCCCGAAAAGGATGTTTAGAAGCTTCTGATAGGCTAATTGGCATCATTTGAGTCAATCGGAAGTGTATCTGTGGATGTATTACAAGGCCTACCTTCAAACTCGGTACCATTTTCATGAGAAAATCAGCCATGACCTCAGAAAAAACATTGTAGACCTCCACAAGTCTGGTTCATCCTTGTGAGCAATCTCCAAACGCCTGAAGGTACCACGTTCATCTGTACAAACAATAGTATGCAAGTATAAACACCATGGGACCACGCAGCCGTCATACCGCTCAGGAAGGAGACGCGTTCTGTCTCCTAGAGATGAACGTACTTTGGTGCGAAAAGTGCAAATCAATCCCAGAAAAACAGCAAAGGACCTTGTGAAGATGCTGGAGGAAACAGGTACAAAAGTATCTACATTCACAGTAAAACGAGTCCTATATTGACATAACCTGAAAGGCCGCTCAGCAAGGAAGAAGCCACTGCTCAAAAACCGTCATAAAAACGGCAGACTACAGTTTGCAACTGCACATGGGGACAAAGATCGTACTTTTTGTAGAAATGTCCTCTGGTCTGATGAAACAGAAATTGAACTGTTTCACCATAATGACCATCGTTATTTTTGGAGGAAGAAGGGGGATGCTTGCAGGTCGAAGAACACCATCCCAACCGTGAAGCACGAGGGTGGCAGCATCATGTAGTGGGGGTGCTTTGCTTCAGGAGGGACTGGTGCACTTCACAAAATAGATGGCATCATGAGGGAGGACAATTATGTGGATATATTGAAGCAACATCTTAAGACATCAGTCAGGAAGTTAAAGCTTGTTTGCAAATGGGTCTTCCAAATGGACAATGATCCCAAACATACTTCCAAAGTTGTGGCAAAACCCTGTTCCGCTAGTGGAACCCCTCGCCAACAGCCAATGAAATTTCAGGGCTCCAAATACAAATCAACAGAAATCTCATACATCAAATTTCTCAAACATACAAGTATTAGGCACCATTTTAAAGATATAATTCTCATTAATCCAGCCACAGTGTCTGATTTCAAAAATGCTTTACAGCAAAAGCTCCACAAACGATTATGTTAGGTCACCACCAACTCACAGAAAAACCCAGCCATTTTTCCAGCCAAAGAGAAGAGTCACAAACAGCACAAATAGAGATTAAATTAATCACTAACCTTTGATGATCTTCATCAGATGACACTCATAGGACTTCATGTTACACAATACATGTATGTTTTGTTCGATCAAGTTCATATTTATATCCCAAAATCTTATTTTACATTGGCGTGTTATGTTCAGTAGTTCCAAAACATGCAGTGATATTGCAGAGAGCCACATGAATTCACAGAAATACTCATTATAAATGTTGATGAAAATTCAAGTGTTATGCATGGAACTTTAGATACACTTCTCCTTCATACAATCGCTGTGTCAGATTTCAAAACAACTTTACGGAAAAAGCATAATCTGAGAACGGCGCTCAGAGCCCAAACCAGCCAGAGAAATATCCGCCATGTTGGGTAGTCAACATTAGTCATAAATAGCATTATAAATATTCACTTACCTTTGATGATCTTCATCTGAATGCACTCCCAGGAATCACAGTTCCACAATAAATGCTTGTTTTGTTCGATAATGTCCATCATTTATGTCCATTTATGTCCAAATAGCTTCATTTGTTAGGGCGTTTGGTAAACAAATCCAAAAGCGCGTTCTGGTCCAGTCGGACGAAAAGTTCAAAAAGTTATATAACAGGTCGAAGAAACTTGTCAAACTAAGTATAGAATCAATCTTTAGGATGTTTTTATCATAATGTTCAATAATATTCCAACCGGAGAATTCCATTGTCTGTAGAAAAGCAATGGAACGAGAGATACCTCTCATGTGAAAGCGCATGACTGAGAACGAGGCTGCAGGCAAACCCCTTAGTCAAACAGCTCCCATCCGGCCCCCCTTCACAGGAGCAGCCTGAAACAACGTTCTAAAGACGGTTGACATCTAGTGGAAGCCTTAGGAAGTGCAAAATAACCCATATCCCACTGTGAATTTGAGAGGGGCTGAGTTCAAAAGCTACAAACCTCAGATTTCCCACTTCCTGTTTGGATTTTTTCTCAGGTTTTTGCCTACCATATGAGTTCTGTTATACTCACAGACATCATTCAAACAGTTTTCGAAACTTCAGAGTGTTTTCTATCCAATACTAATAATAATATGCATTATTGACTGAGTAGGAGGCAGTTCACTCTGGGCACGCTATTCATCCAAAAGTGAAAATGCTGCCCCCTATCCCAAAGAAGTTAAGGACAACAAAGTCAAGGTATTGGAGTGGACATCACAAAGACCTGACCTCAATCCTATAGATAATTTGTGGGCAGAACTGAAAAAGCGTGTGCGAGCAAGGAGGCCTACAAACCTGACTCAGTTACACCAGCACTGTCAGGAGGAATAGGCCAAAATTCACCCAACTTATTGTGGGAAGCTTGTGGAAGGCTACCCAAAATGTTTGACCCAAGTTAAACAATTTCAAGGCAATACTACCAAATACTAATTGAGTGTATGTAAACTTCTGACCCACTGGGAATGTGATGAAAGAAATAAAAGCTGAAATAAATCATTCTCTCTACTATTATTCTGACATTTCACATTCTTAAAATAAAGTGGTGATCTTAACTGACCTAAGGCAGGACATTTCTATTAGTATTAAATGTCAGGAATTGTGAAAAACTGAAATTAAATGTATTTGGCTAAGGTGTATGTAAACATCAATACACATATGGTCATTCAGCAGTTACTCATGTATTTCATCACCCATTCCCATTCAACTGGATCAAATATTTTCTGCTTTTCTCCACTATCATGCCACAGCATCTCCTGTTCTGAAGAGGAATGGGGGTCAGATAAACCACAGACAGGAGGCCATTTCCCAGGGCTCCCTGTTAGCCAGATCTTGTTCTCCATATGTTCCCGTTGGCCCTGCCACAGCTTCCCCGTCAGCTTCCCCGTCAGCCTGGGGAATCACTCCCCTTACGCTCCCCTTGACAGACTGACATCATTAATAAGGTACGTGCTTCAGGAAATCTACCAGCCTCAGAGACAATCCTGCAGGAAAAATAAATAACCCTTTTAAGGGTGTCTCACTAATGAATTCAATGCCACCCATCCATGACATTAATGCTGATATGACAGCGTGCACAGTAAAACGGTGAGGCCGGTCGGACACTTGTCAGGGGAAACCATGGCGATGACATCAGTTTTATATATGGAGCTGCAGATTAGGAAGTGACATGTTGTGACACCTGTTGTTTTGTGTCACCTGGGGGTGCACTAATGCACAACCATGCCTATTAAAATCCAGTAAAGCACGTCATACAGCAGCTATAGGTGATCTCTCTCTCTCTCTCTCTCTCTCTCTCTCTCTCTCTCTCTCTCTCTCTCTCTCTCTCTCTCTCTCAGTGTCTGTATAGAAAAAGGAGTTCTGGCTGAGATGACGGACTAGAAGGGGTTGTTGAGGGAAATGACAGCTCATATGTGACTGGCTCCCCGCTTGGAGGGATGCTTTGTTTCAAATGATGCACATATACACACCACCAAGCCCGATTGCTCCTAGCTAGGAGATCTAATGTTGTGAGAGCTGCCTTATCGCTTTCCTGGCACAACATGAAGTGACATGAAGATGACTCATCAGGATCCACAGTTGATAGTCAAGACAGAGACATACCATTAGGCTGTAGGAGGCATCTGCCTTGCTGCTGGTGGAGAACATCTCATTTTTCTTTCCTCGCCTTAAATCAATCCAATGCTTTATTAATGGATCCGATGTTTTCAGTTACAGCGTCACAAAACTTGCTTCACCTGAGCACGTACTGTACCTGAACAAGTTTGATTTCACGTTCTCCTCCTCTTATTGAAATAACAAAGCTTTAGTTTCTGGTTTGGAAGCTTTTGCTGAAACTGCAGATATTTCCTGTCTTTGAAGGTCACCCAGAGGCACTTAACAGACTCCAGAGTGTGTCATCCAAACCTTGGCACGAGCTTCTCTTTCCATCTGAGTTATTTGTTTGCATCCAATGCCATAAACTTTCCTCACAATCCAAAAGTTTGCAGTGAAGAATATTGTGCAGTACAATTCTCTATTGACTCTCACCATTATTAGGAAACACAGGCCACTGAGATCCACCCACTTATATTTCACTCTCAAGTCAACACAGTCACAAAAGTGTTGCAGTGAGGATAGAAAGATAGAGATGAGAGCGGGGAGAGCAAGAGATAAAGGGGATACCTAGTCAGTTGTACGACTGAATGCATTCAACTGTAAGAGTTAGTGACGATAGTTGGCAGTAGAAAGCCTAAATAGTATATTTGACCTTTCAGCTTCCATATCAAATCTAGACATTTCAAGCAGACAATTAACAACAATGACAAATGATTTGATGCAAAAACCTAAGAAAGAAATTGGGAAACCTATCCAACCAAAAACATAGAGATCCAGAAAACCACAGCCTACGCTTTCACTATGGTGAATCACTAAAACAAAACAGAAATACACTACGGAAAAAGAAGGAACAGCACGTTAGAATACAGCTCAATGTAATTGAAGAACCCATAGAATCTAACCACTTCTGGTAAAATTGGAACACACTAAACAAACAACAACACGAAGAGTTATCTATGCAAAACGGAGATGTATTGGTAAACCACTTCTCCAATCTTTTGACCCTATAACAAAGATCAAACAGCAAAGACATGATCAATTAAAAATCTTAGAATCAACCATTAAAGACTACCAGAACCCACTGGATTCTCCAATTACATTGAATGAACTACAGGGCAATTTCTTCAGTGAACTAGGTCCCCCACGGGGACACCTGTCCACAACATCAAACAGTCACACTCCAAACTCCACTATGGCCAAGACCAAAGAGCTGTCAAAGGACACCAGAAACAAAATTGTAGACCTGCACCAGGCTGGGAAGACTGAATCTGCAATAGGTAAGCAGCTTGGTTTGAAGAAATCAACTGTGGGAGCAATTATTAGGAAATGGAAGACATACAAGACCACTGATGATCTCCTTCGATCTGGGGCTCCAAGCAAGATCTCACCCCATGGGGGACCTAGTGAATGACCTGCAGAGAGCTGGGACCAAAGTAACAAAGCCTACCATCAGTAATACACTACGCCGCCAGGGACTCAAATCCTGCAGTGCCAGACGTGTCCCCCTGCTTAAGCCAGTACATGTCCAGGCCCGTCTGAAGTTTGCTAGAGAGCATTTGGATGATCCAGAAGAAGATTGGGAGAATGTCATATGGTCAGATGAAACCAAAATATAACTTTTTGGTAAAAACTCAACTCGTCGTGTTCGGAGGACAAAGAATGCTGAGTTGCATCCAAAGAACACCATACCTACTGTGAAGCATGGGGGTGGAAACATCATGCTTTGGGGCTGTTTTTCTGCAAAGGGACCAGGACGACTAATCTGTGTAAAGGAAATAATTAATGGGGCCATGTATCGTGAGATTTTGAGTGAAAACCTCCTTCCATCAGCAAGGGCATTGAAGATGAAACGTGGCTGGGTCTCTCAGCATGACAATGATCCCAAACACACCGCCCGGGCAACGAAGGAGTGGCTTCGTAAGAAGCATTTCAAGGTCCTGGAGTGGCCTAGCCAGTCTCCAGATCTCAACCCCATAGAAAATCTTTGGAGGGAGTTGAAAGTCCGTGTTGTCCAGCAACAGCCCCAAAACATCACTGCTCTAGATGAGATCTGCATGGAGGAATGGGCTAAAATACCAGCAACAGTGTGTGAAAACCTTGTGAAGACTTACAGAAAACGTTTGACCTCTGTCATTGCCAACAAAGGGTATATAACAAAGTATTGAGATAAACTTTTGTTATTGACCAAATACTTATTTTCCACCATAATTTGCAAATAAATTCATTAAAAATCCTACAATGTGATTTTCTAGATTTTTTTTTCTCTCATTTTGTCTGTCATAGTTGAAGTGTACCTATGATGAAAATTACAGGCCTCTCTCATCTTTTTAAGTGGGAGAACTTGCACAATTGGTGGCTGACTAAAGACTTTTTTGCCCCACTGTATATCAACAAATTGGCGAGGGCACTAGAACAGACTGGAGCACCCCGCCTCACCCTCCTAGAATCTGAAGTCAAATGTCTACTGTTTTCTGATGATCTGGTGCTTCTGTCCCCAACCAAGGAGGGCCTACAGCAGCACCTACATCTTCTGCACAGATTCTGCCAGACCTGGGCCCTGACAGTAAATCTGAGTAAGACAAAAAGTAATGGTGTTCCAAAAAAGGTCCAGTTGCCACCACAAATACAAATTTCATCTAGACTCTGTTAACCTAGAGCACACAAAACATGATGCGTATCTCGGCCTAAACATCAGCACCACAGGTAACTTCCACAAAGCTGTGAACAGTCTGAGGCAAGAAGGGCCTTCTACACCATCGAAAGGAACATATAAATTCGACATCCCAATTAGGATGTATGAGACACATATTTATCTCAGATTACACAGATCCACAAAGAATTTCAAAACAAATCCAATTTTGATAAACTCCCATATCTATTGGGTGAAATACGTGCCGTTTTGTGACCTGTTGCCACAAGAAAAGGGCAACCAGTGAAAAACATAAATATGGGTTGTATTTACAATGGTGTTTGTTCATTTATTTTCCCTTTTGTACTTGAACTATTATCTAATCGTTATAACACTGTACATAGCCATAATATGATATTTGAGATGTCTCTATTCCTTTGAAACTTTTATGAGCCTAATGGTTACTGTTAATTTCTGATTGTTTATTCAACTTCTGTTTATTGTCTATTTAACTTGCTTTGACACTGTAAACATATGTTTCCCATACCAATAAAGCCATTTGAATTGAATTGAGAGGTAGAGAGAGGGATACAGAGAGAGAGAGACAGAAAGGGAGCAAGAGAGCAAAAACAGAGAGTGAGAGAGGAGACACACAGACAGGCACATAAACAGAGAGAGAGAGGGAGGCTGAGTAGAGAGAGAGAGAGAGTGTTGTGACGGAGTGGGCCCAGCTTGGCTGTGGCGTCTCCAAGCAGGTTTGAGATGATTAGGAGCCTCTGTCTCGCTGGGCCAGCTGACACACACAGAGGAGCTAAACAGTACTGTGTGCCAGATGGCCAGACGGCCAGACAGACAGGCTGCAGAAGTGTCATATGTTGTATGGGTGGAGAGGACTATTCTAGGCACCAGGCTTTATTGTTGGTAACACCTCTCACTCTATCACACTCATCACAACACAGTACATCAAACCCAGAAAAGCCCCATCTACAGTGGTGGGTTAGTGATGATGTAACACTCCTCTGAGTGTAGGCTACTTTGCACTTGATTTATGGAAGGTGTAAGACGTACTTTATGGAAGGTGTAGGATGTTGCCAATGTTGATATAACATGCATGATCATTTTTTTCACTGAACATTTCTGAGAGAGATGTATAGAGAGATAGCGAGTTGGAACTACAGAGAGTCAACATGAAAAAAAATAGTGTGGTTCTGAAATGTGCTCGTCATGCTTCACCGTAGATGGGACTTGTTTATGAAGTACAGTGACCTGCTTGTTAAGTCCCGAGAACCAACATCTCTCTCGCTCTCTCACTCTCTCTCTCTTTCTCTCGCTCTCTCACTCTCTCTCTCTTTCTCTCTCTCTCTCTCTCTCTCTCTCTCGCTCTCTTTCTCTCTCTCTCTCTCTCTTTCTCTCTAACTCTCGTTCACTCTCTTTCTCTCTCTTTCTCAATTTCAATTCAATTTAAGGGCTTTATTGGCATGGGAAACATATGTCAACATTGCCAAAGCAAGTGAACTAGATAATATACAAAAGTGAAATAAACAATAAAAATGAACAGTAAACATTACACTCACAAAAGTTCCAAAATAATAAAGACATTACAAATGTCATATTATGTGCAAATAGTTAAAGTACAAAAGGGAAAATAAAAAAACATAAATATGGTTTGTATTTACAATGGTGTTTGTTCTTCACTGGTTGACCTTTTCTTGCGGCAACAGTTCACAAATCTTGCTGCTGTGATGGCACACTGTAGTATTTCACCCAGTAGATATGTGAGTTTATCAAAAATTGATTCGTTTTCAAAATTTTGTGGATCTGTGTAATCTGAGAGAAATATGTGTCTCTAATATCGTACATTGGGCAGGAGGTTAGGAAGTGCAGCTCAGTTTTCACCTCATTTTCTGGGCAGTGTGCACATAGCCTGTCTTCTCTTGAGAGCCAGGTCTGCCTACGGCAGCTATGATCACTGAGTCTGTACATAGTCAAAGCTTTCCTTAAGTTTGGGTCAGTCACAGTGGTCAGGCATTCTGCCACTGTGTACTCTCTGTTTAGGGCCAAATAGCATTCTAGTTTGCTCTGTTTTTTTTGTTAATTCTTTCCAATGTCACTCTCTCCATTCACTCTCTCTCTCTCTCTCTCTCTCTCTCTCTCTCTCTCTCTCTCTCTCTCTCTCTCTCTCTCTCTCTCTCTCTTCTGACTAGGTCATTCTCTCTGTCTCTTCCCACTGGGCCTATGCGTAATGAATGCAAATCATGTTTCACTCCCTTTCATCAGGCTCCTCTGCCTCCTAATGTTTACTGAGCGCTGCCAAACACCAACTCCATCCGACACTATTTATACGTACGAGTGGCGGATCTAAACCGGGATATCCAGAACCTTCTCCATTTCCAGACAGTGACTTTGGACATAAGCTGAATCAGGGGCCCCTTGTTCATCAATGCCGATCCAATGTTCTGGGGATATAGGCCTAGTCTATCTTTGTTTACATGGATATAGGCCTAGTCTATCTTGGTTTACATGGATATAGGCCTAGTCTATCTTTGTTTACATGGATATAGGCCTAGTCTATCTTTGTTTACATGGATATAGGCCTAGTCTATCTTTGTTTACATGGATATAGGCCTAGTCTATCTTTGTTTACATGGATATAGACAGGTGGAAGTAAAATAAACTAGCTGCGAGTGTGTTCTCAGTTTGACCAACGGTGCTGCTGTTAATGATTAATCCGTCACCCCGAATACCGTTCGTCATCCAGTAAGTTATAAATAAAGCTTTAACGGGTTTGAAAAAAACAACAACAATTGAATCTATTTCGCCATGGCAACCGTCACAGTAGCAGCCAGGTCTGAGTGAGGGGACGTTATGAATTATAGTGCTGTCTTTGTCTCAGAGCAATATCTACATAAATGATTAAACTGTAAGCCCTGTGGTTCGTGTGGTAATCCGTTAGCGTGCACGCTCCGGTGCCGTTCTGGGTGTCATCATAATACCGCTGGGGGAAAAAAAGAAAAGGGCCCTGAAACACAGAATCATGCTGGTGGTGAAGATGGATTATGACGATAATGAAGATGACTGGTGAACGATAGGAAAGGAATGCTCATATGCACATAACAGATAAGTACAAGATGAATGCTTTAGAAAGGGAAACCCCCCAATCAAACTCCCCACCCGTACAGTATCTAGAATAGAACCTGTTTTAGGTCAAGTCGATGGAAATGGAAAGCCAATGGAAAGCCAGGTGATGACCTGGCCTGGCCATTGGTTTAACCATACACCAGATAAGTGCTGGTAATAATTGGAATATCTACCATTCAGAGACCCACTCCTTTGTTATTGGGCCGTGTGGTTGGACTCATACAGCCGTGACTCCATTAAATGATTTGAATCAGTGAAACTGAGACGAGGTGGAAGTGTCTCATAGAGCTAATGGAATCTTACGAGTGAGCTGTTGAGACACTTTGGGCCGGGCCGGGCTGGACAAGAGAGGGCTGGAAGAATGGGTCAGAATGAAGTTTTTTTTAATGTGGGTATGAGTAAACTGTAGCCTTAATTTCAACATAACATTAACCATTTGAAGCTTTAAAAGAGGCTCTCATACCTATTTGCCAAATACCACTTCCTGTCAACCGGGGCAGCCAATGAAATGACAGTAAACACAATTGATTATCCCCAAAATAAAACACACAAGCATACACATAATGTCGTGTCAAGTGTCAAGTTACCTAGCTGAAAATTATGCATATGGGACACATTAAGCAATGTTCAAAGCCTCCATAAAAATGAAAAAAAAAATCATTCTCCCGAGTGGCACGGCGGTCTAAGACACAGCATTGCAGTGCTAGAGGTGTCACTACAGACCCTGGTTCAATTCCAGGCTGTATCACCATGATTGGGAGTCCCATAGGGGTGGTGTGCAATTGGCCCAGCGTTGTCCGCGTTAGGCCCGTCATTGTAAATAAAAATGTATTCTTAACTGGCTTGCCTAGTTAAATAAAGAGAAATGCTTTTGCAGTACAGAGGTACGGTAGCTACTCAAGCTGTGAAGATCAACCCAAGCTCCCATGTACATTCCCACCCACACGTGCCACCATCTGAATGTGTGCAGACGCCTCACATTTAAGTGTCCAACTGGACTTCAGGATATGTCACATTTAAAGCCACCCATGACATCAAGCTTCATAGGTCACAGTGGGCTGTATATTTAGAGTCTGGATGTCCCATGAGGTGAGGATGGGGAATGGGCTATCGATCTCAGAGAACCCCTAGGACCTTCAGAAACAAACTAACCAAGATTAAATCCCTGGTGAAATAACAGGACAATGACATAGGATGTGCCATGGTTTGGTGACATAGATCCTATCTCTGTGCCATGGTTTGGTGACATAGATCCTATCTCTGTGCCATGGTTTGGTGACATAGATGCTATCTCTGTGGCATGGTGTGGTGACATAGATGCTATCTCTGTGGCATGGTGTGGTGACATACAGTAGATGCTATCTCTGTGGCATGGTGTGGTGACATAGATGCTATCTCTGTGGCATGGTGTGGTGACATAGATGCTATCTCTGTGGCATGGTGTGGTGACATAGATGCTATCTCTGTGGCATGGTGTGGTGACATAGATCCTATCTCTGTGGAGTGATACATGCTGCATGACTTTGGTTTCTTCATTATAGTCCTACCTGTTTTGGTATGCAACTTTTATGGATTGCTTTAGATTGCATTTGGATTACTGATACTGTGTTATGTGGGTTGTTAACTGGATTTGTTCTGACATTTGTGATGTATTGTTTTTGATTATTATTGGACATTTTCGCTGCACTGTTAGAGCAGGACTAATTGATGTGACTCCCAGACATTTGATTGCCCCCCTCTGGTTGGGACTGGTAACGACATCTGATTCCACTGTCATAAACAGAAACAGAAACAGAAGGGGGGTCGGCTAGTCAGCTAGTCCACTCGAGCAAAAAAAGGAACTCTTTGCTCCGAACATAAACTATTGCATCACTCCACATCTGTGGATAATGGAAACATGCCTGTCCTCCTCTACAGTGGAATCAGTGAAGTTTTGGCACTACTTATACGGCCACCCGGCGATGATCCATCCTCCATTGTTATGACTAACCTCTCAATGACATCCCAGGCATTCCACTGTATAAATAATAAAATATCCCACCAAAGCTGACATTTGCTTTACAACCCTACAGATAAGGCAAGAGACAGAGTCATGTTTTATAGTGAGCTGCAAACCTTTTCTTCTGTGATCTGTGAACACTGGCCCTGTGTTGAACTGACACAGGCTTTTGTTAGACGACTAAATCAGAGATAAGAAGATGACCTTCCCGTTGCCTGTGAATAATGTGTGGCTGAGAATGTTATTAGAAACCAGAGTGAAACAGAGACAAATGAACAGCCAGATGATTGTGCTTCATTCAAGGTCTCCTTTAATGAAGTGTTCTAAAGGGGTATTAATCAATTATTAATATTCTGCTTTATTGTTTCTCAGGTCACCTTGCCCCAAAAGGGGACAGAATTCATCTGATATGGGGGAATAAAAAAGCACTTTAACACCATGGGCAACACAGAACGAAAATTAAAAACGGGAATGAAATCTTCTGCAGAGGAAATTGAAAGGAAACGGCAAATTGGATTATCATTCATTAAGAATCAAATGTCAAATAGAAAGGTCAGATTCAAAGGAAGAATTAAACAGTGACAAGTATCCATGTTCTCAAAATTAAGATTCAAGATAATGACAGAAAGATCGGTTTCTTTGCGAATTTTGGTCATGATAAATAAAGGATGAATTCCAAATGGGCGTCGCAGAGTAAAAGTAAGTCTTTATCCCTCTTTCCTTGACTTGAATGAGGCAGTAGAAGAAGGATTGAGAGTCGTCATATTGGATCCCTACAGAAATACAAGCAGTTCAGCGTTAGTATATCACAACGGTACAGTAGATAAACCACCATTGTATGGGGTTTGGGGGCGGCAGGTAGCCTGGCGGTTAAGAGCGTTGAGCCAGTAACCAATAAGTTGCTGGTTCAAGTCCCTGAGCTGACTAGGTGAAAAATCTGTTGATGTGCCCTTGAGCAAAGCACTTAAACCTAATTGCTCCTGTAAGTCATTCTGGATAAGAGCATCTGTTAGCCTAACCTACATTGTCTCAGTCTCATCATGATTGTCAGTCAGCTCATGTCAAGGGAATACAATAATTCATCTTTGAAGCAAATGTCTCCTAGATGTATTATAGGACACGGTCCATTGGGGAATAGCCAAACTCTGTTCTTATCAGGATGTGTTTGGTTTATTATGGCTTCGTTCCACTCTGTCTCGCCACACTCGTCTAAATATACTTAACAAGGCTTAACTTTCCCTAAAATACTACATTTCACTCAGTACCAGATGAAGTTTTTACTGTGTATTTGAGACATGGCCAGTTGTTCTGAGCCAAAGAATGTCTGTGAAAGATTGCATCTTTTGGACCTTTGGCATCAGTGGTTCAGTGTTGTGGTCGCAGCAAACTATGGTACAGTCATCTGAGAAACCTCTCACATTTCCTTTCACATATAAGTACTAATTAAAGAACAGTAAAGATAAAAACCCTCACAAAAAACAACAACCCCATCACAAAGGAAAAACCGTTCGATAAAACAAACCCCTAACTATTTTGTTTTTGTACACTTCTGCTCTTGTAGTTAAACTACTAAGAATGAAGCTTTTCAGCTGGCCTTTAATCAGTTATGCTGACTTCACCTTCCTCTTTGTGATCTGAAGCAACACCAGAACCCACAGATCCACATAAGAAGACAGACAGACAGCAGGACCCAGTCCAGAACTCTGACTACGACAGGCATGATCCAGTTCTCTATAGATCCACGTCTCCACTCTGCCTGCGCTCCCATCTGATCTGAGGCAGGCTGGCAGTACCTAAAGGCCCTCCACTCCCGCGCTGTCAGCCACAGCCGACATACCAATTACAGGGTTATTTTTAAAATGCAGCTTAACCATACAACCCCAGGAATAGGTCTTAAATAGCACAGTGTGGAATAAGCCCCGTCGTCTGTACATGGCACTGCACTGCACAGAGAGCATGTGCCACCTACAGGTTTCAACCCATAGTCGGCAGGCTAGAGAGACACCATACTGCAGCTGTGCTGCCGCCTCAAGACCTCTAAAACCTACAGAGTTGGGACAACTGTATGTTTATTATGAGTAGGGCTCAGAGTTTTCCCTGACCATGAGCTAACGAGGAACAACTTTGGTTAAGTTAAGGCTATATGGTCAGGAACAACTCTAGAACCTAATTATGGACTAGTCAGAGCTACTATGAGTCCCACAACTAAGCAATCAAAGCCAGTGAGCTCACTGAATAGATCAACAAGAAGTTAATCAGTATCAGAATGGGTGATTAATAATACACAGTTCTTAAATACATCTAAAACTAAAAGTATTGTATTTGGTCAAAAAAAAAGAAAAAGAATCTAAGACCCAAACCTCAACTGGAGTTATGCATTAAGTGTGTGACCATTGAACAAGTTGAGGAAGCTAAACTCCTAGGTACAGTTGAAGTTGGAAGTTTACATACACTTAGGTTGGAGACATTAAAACTCATTTTTCAACCACTTCACAAATTTCTTGTTGACAAACTGTAGTTTTGGCAAGTCGGTTAGGACATCTACTTTGTGCATGACACAAATAATTTTTCCAACAATTGTTTACAGACAGATTATTTCACTTACATTCACTGTATCACAATTCCAGTGGGTCAGAAGTTTACATACACTAAGTTGAATGTGCCTTTAAACAGCTTGGAAAATTCCCGAAAAGAATGTCATGGCTTTAGAAGCTTCTGATAGGCTAATTTACACAATTTGAGTCAATTGGAGGTGTACCTGTGGATGTATTTCAAGGCCTACCTTCAGTGCCTCTTTGCTTGACATCATGGGAAAATCAAAAATCGGCCAAGACCTCAGAAAACAATTGTAGACCTCCACAAGTCTGGTTCATCCAGCAATTTCAAAACGCCTGAAGGTACCACATTCATCTGTACAAACAATAGCACGCAAGTATAAACACCATGGGACCACGCAGCTGTCATACCGCTCAGGAAGGAGACGCTTTCTGTTTCCTAGATATGAATGTACTTTGGTGCGAAAAGTGCAAATCAATCACAGAACAACAGCAAAGGACCTTGTGAAGATGCTGGAGGAAACAGGTGCAAAAGTATCTATATTCACAGTAAAACAAGTCCTCTATCGACATAACCTGAAAGGCCGCTCAGCAAGGAAGAAGCCATTGCTCCAAAACCACCATAAAAAAGCCAGACTACGGTTTGCAACTGCACATGGGGACAAAGATTGTACTTTTTGTAGAAATGTCCTCTGGTCTGATGAAACAAAAATAGAACTGTTTGGCCATAATGACCATCGTTATGTTTGAAGGAAGAAGGGGGAGGCTTGCAAACCGAAGAACACCATCCCAACCTTAAAGCACAGGGGTGGCAGCATTATGTTGTGGGATGCTTTGCTGCATGAGGGACTGGTGCACTTCACAAAATAGATGGCATCGTGAGGGAGTAAAATTATGTGGATATATTGAAGCAACATCTCAAGACATCAGTCAGGAAGTTAAAGCCTGGTCGCAAATTGGTCTTCCAAATGGACAATGACCCGAAGCATACTTCCAAAGTTGTGGCAAAATGGCTTAAGGACAACAAAGTCAAGGTATTAGAGTGGCCATCACAAAGCCTTGACCTCAATCCTATAGAAAATGTGTGGGCAGAACTGAAAAAAAGCATGTGCGAGCAAAGAGGCCTACAAACCTGACTCGGTTACACCAGCTCTGACAGGAGGATATGGCCAAAATTCACCTAACTTATTGTGGGAAGCTTGTGGAAGGCTACCAGAAATGTTAGACCAAGTTAAACAATTTAAAGGCAATGCTACCAAATACTAATTGAGTGTATGTGAACTTCTGACCCACTGGGAATGTGATGAAAGAAATAAAAGCTGAAATAAATAATTCTCTCTACTATTATTCTGACATTTCACATTCTTAAAATAAAGTGGTGATCCTAACTGACTAACCTAAAACAGGGAATTTTTTACTTGGATTAAATGTCAGGAATTGTGAAAAACTGAGTTTAAATGTAGTTGGCTAAGGTGTATGTAAACTTCTGGCTTCAACTGTATATCATTGGATGGTCAATTATCATGGTCAAGTCATATTGAAAAATGTGTCGTAAAGATGGAGAGAGGTATGTCTGTTCTGAAAATATGTCCTGCGCTTTTGACACAAAAATCAACTGTACAAGTTGTTCAGGCTCTGGTCTTGTCCCATCTTGATTACTGTCCGGTAATATGGTCAAGTGCAGCAAAGAAAGACCAAGCAAAGCTGCAGCTAGTTCAAAACAGAGCATCACGCCTCACCCTTTAACTTCACATACAGAACTAACATCAACAACATCCATGCCAGTCATTCCTGGTTGAGGGTTGATGAGAGATGAACTGCTTGTCTCTTTATGTTTATGAGAAGTATTACTGTAATGAAAATTCCAGATTGTCTGTATAATCCAATAACATTCAGCACAGACAGCCATACATACCTCACAAGACATGCCACCAGGGGTCTCTTCACATTCCCCAAGTTCAAAAGCAATTCCCGACAACACGCAGTATTATACAGAGGCATGATCCAATTACTCCAAGAAACAGGAAAATGACCTTTAAAAAATGGATTAAACAACGTCTGATGGCAAAATAGCGACTGTGAAATGACACACACACAGACACACTCGAACACAAACACAATCCACACACGCGTTATTCTTCAGTTGTACACCGTGGCATTCTACATTTGTGTGACTGCTCAGTGTACCATGTGCTTGGTTCCTCGTCATGTTCTGTGTTTCGTGTGGACTCCAGGAAGAGTAGCTGCTGCTTCGTCAAAAGCTAACGGACATCTGAATAAGCCAATAAACACTGTCAGTGTATTGATCTAGTTTATACATAACTAAAGCTGCTTTCAGGTGGTTGACACTGAGACATGGTCATCTACTTTGTTTACAGCATGACTAAGTTCCCTTTACAACTCTCAAGAGGACAGTAATGCCATGGCCGGGGGCTGAGAAACATCAGCTGTGTATTTAGGCTCCACTCCATAGACAAGAGGATGGACTAGAGATCAATACAGATCTCTCTGTGCAGCTAATGGGGAGACTTCACTCATTTCTTTCACTTTTGCTGTGCTCTTCATACCATCTGCTGGTAGCTTATAGATTCACTAAGGATATTGTAATAATATTTGTATTGTAGTTTTTGATTAAACCGATCGAATCTGCGGTGGATCTTTGGCATTACGAACACATCACGGCCAGATTTGGGAAGAATATGGTTGGACATCATGACGGTGTTAAAACCAACTAAGAGCATAACTAGGTCAGATGGACCATTCGTTACTCCACGGTAGACATTTGGCAGTAGGATGGATTGACCAAAAATGACCAACTTTGCTTCCAAGTGTCTTAGATGTTCGTCTGAGAGCAGCCAGCTGTAATGTGATGGAAAACCAGGTGGTGAGTCATTCGCCCTTGACTTCAGTGAAAAAAAAGACGTAAGCACTTTTACCAGAGTCAACAAACTTTGGGTAAACCCTTTGCCAAAGGCTGAATCATATTCTCTGGCTTTGAAACAATACTCCTAACCCCTAGACCATGGTATCCACTGCTCTTTGTAACAATACTCCTAACCCCTAGACCGTGGTATCCACTGCTCTTTGTAACAATACTCCTAACCCCTAGACCATGGTATCCACTGCTCTTTGTAACAATACTCCTAACCCCTAGACCGTGGTATCCTCTGCTCTTTGTAACAATACTCCTAACCCCTAGACCGTGGTATCCACTGCTCTTTGTAACAATACTCCTAACCCCTAGACCGTGGTATCCACTGCTCTTTGTAACAATACTCCTAACCCCTAGACCGTGGTATCCACTGCTCTTTGTAACAATACTCCTAACCCCTAGACCGTGGTGTCCACTGCTCTTTGTAACAATACTCCTAACCCCTAGACCGTGGTATCCACTGCTCTTTGTAACAATACTCCTAACCCCTAGACCGTGGTGTCCACTGCTATTTGTAACAATACTCCTAACCCCTAGACCGTGGTGTCCACTGCTCTTTGTAACAATACTCCTAACCCCTAGACCGTGGTATCCACTGCTCTTTGTAACAATACTAACCCCTAACCCCACTAGACCGTGGTGTCCACTGCTCTTTGTAACAATACTCCTAACCCCTAGACCGTGGTATCCACTGCTCTTTGTAACAATACTCCTAACCCCTAGACCGTGGTGTCCACTGCTCTTTGTAACAATACTCCTAACCCCTAGACCGTGGTATCCACTGCTCTTTGTAACAATACTCCTAACCCCTAGACCGTGGTATCCACTGCTATTTGAAACATACTTTCTATCCCTTGTCATCTTGTTCTATCTTGACATTTAAACCATCTTAGCAAATAGTGCATTTTCTAACTGTGTAAAAACCAAATGCAATAAAAAAGAGGGGCCAAAATACTGAAACCAGGTGCTGCACCAGCGGTTTTCTATTTGTCAGTGATCAGACGGACGTCTTTCAGAGGATCCCACATAGCCACCCTGATACTAGAATAGACGTATTTATGGAATTAAGTGAGAGACGCAACAAGAACACAAAAACAAGCAGCAGAGCTGATGTTTAAAAAAAAGTGTGATGCCATTGGTCACCAGACCTCCCTCTATCTACACTGATAGTCTGCTTCCCGTCTCTCAGAAACTAGGAGACAGATAGATGCATTACAACTGTGTCAAAATCTCCAATGAACCTACTTCACTAAACTTACTTTTTTAACTTTCCACTAAAGTTTTATTCAGTTTCTCACAGTAAATGTAGCACATAATTGCCCATCAGTTGGTTCCCTCCCAAACAGTCCATGGACAGAGTGCTTTGGGCCACAGTAAGTTAGGGCACTGTTTGGCTTAAACATTCAATTCACATAAAGCTGTACTGCATAATAAGAAAAGAAGTGTACTTACAGTGTTGGCTGCTCCTGGGGGCTTCTCAAACATCCTCTTCAAGTTACTCAGAGGGATGTCAAACCTCTCAATGGTCTTGGCAGCCTGGAGGTCCTCCCGGAGTACTTGGTCGTCCGTGCCGTCTGCCTGAGGGACAGAGAGATACGGCGAGGAGGAAACGGAGCCCGAGGTCGCTAATGACTCGCCACTCACCACCTCCAACTCCTCTCCATTTCCTGATTGAATTTCCATTGTTGTGGAAACCGTATCCCCCTGTTCTTTCTTCTGGACAGGAGCGTACAGGGGAAGTCTATTGTATGACTGGGAGGTAAAAGGGGGAGAAAGGAAGAGAGATTTGTGAGTATTGTGAGTGAGAGAATGAGAGAAAGAGGAGTAGATGGGGTAGATGCCTTTCTCTGCTCTGTTCTGACCCTGTGGCTAGCTCTAGACACACCAGGCTGATAGACGACACAGAGAGGCTGGCCTTCAGAGGAGGAGAGAGGGAGAGGAGAGAGGAAAATGTTTTCCCAGTGACACACTGTTTTGGGTTTTGGATGCAGCTCACAGTAACGTCAGCTACATAGCTATGAGAAATAAATATTCACTTTAGAGAGAGAGACAGAGGGAGACAAAGGGAGACAGACAGAGAGAGAGAGAGAGAGAGAGAGAGAGAGAGAGAGAGAGAGAAAGAGACACACAGACTGACCAAGATAGGGCCTACTTTATAAATGTAATATTACACTAATATAAGTATTATAGCCTACCTTTCAGCTTAATCCTGAAGCAAGGAACTCCAGAACCCAGTTTAGACTGAACAGACCCCTTTCTCCCTCCCTCTGTCAGTACCACCCAGGTCAGGCTGACAGGAAACAGTTGAGACCCAGGGTTGACCCGAGCCCTAGCCTTGTCTGGCTCCAATCCTATTTTTCCTGAACAAATCATGGAAGCTCTGTCACAATTAACCTCCCACCCCAGTCGCCAGTGTGATAGTTGTTTTATTGCCCTTCCTTTCCTTGGGAGGGTTTTACTTTACTGGGCACGGCTAATGGTTGTTTGACGGTTTAAACACATTTTTTCCTCTACTTACACAATTGGAGCACAACTTTTCTACTGTTTTTCTTTGTCCCCCTGTGACATTAATGGTGTCTCTCACAGCTTTGCGTTGAATGTTTTTTGTGTCAAGACAAGGGACATTCAGTGTGGGGACTTTGTGCTATGTGAGCATATGCTCACTGTACTGCAAGGTTTTGCTGGGTTATCTTAATGAATTTAAGCAATGAATCGTCAACCATGTGAAATGAATTGAATTACTTATGCATAGGTTGTGAAATCCGTCAAGGCAACTCTGTGGTCCTATCAGGTGTGTCAAAAGGACTTTTTTAAGCAATAGCATTTCAAAGAGTACCTTGGCAACTGGCAACTTGGCAGTAGTTGAATATATTTTAAAAAACACTTAGAAGCTATTGGAAAAATACTCAAATACACTCCCATGCGTTTTAAAATAGTATTAAAATAAGTATTTGAAAATACTTTCAAATAGTAGGCTATTTAAAGCATATTATTTGAAAATGCCTTAAATTACGTCCGATAGAAGTAGTTGATTCGGGCCACATTATTAGAAAATAGTAAAATCCCTAAAAGTCGTTCAGCTCAGGGAATAAAGAGAGGGATACAGCTGGATATGAGAAAGGGATACAGCGGGATATGAGAAAGGGACACAGAGGGATATGAGAAAGGGACACAGCGGGATATGAGAAAGAGACACAGCGGGATATGAGAAAGGGATACAGCGGGATATGAGAAAGGGATACAGCGGGATATGAGAAAGGGACACAGAGGGATATGAGAAAGGGACACAGCGGGATATGAGAAAGAGACACAGCGGGATATGAGAAAGGGATACAGCTGGATATGAGAAAGAGACACAGCGGGATATGAGAAAGAGACACAGCGGGATATGAGAAAGGGATACAGCTGGATATGAGAAAGGGATACAGCTGGATATGAGAAAGGGATACAGCTGGATATGAGAAAGGGATACAGCGGGATATGAGAAAGGGATACAGCTGGATATGAGAAAGGGATACAGCTGGATATGAGAAAGGGATACAGCTGGATATGAGAAAGGGATACAGCGGGATATGAGAAAGGGATACAGCTGGATATGAGAAAGGGATACAGCTGGATATGAGAAAGGGATACAGCTGGATATGAGAAAGAGACACAGCGGGATATGAGAAAGAGACACAGCGGGATATGAGAAAGAGACACAGCGGGATATGAGAAAGGGATACAGCTGGATATGAGAAAGAGACACAGCGGGATATGAGAAAGGGACACAGCGGGATATGAGAAAGGGATACAGCTGGATATGAGAAAGGGATACAGCGGGATATGAGAAAGGGACACAGAGGGATATGAGAAAGGGACACAGCGGGATATGAGAAAGAGACACAGCGGGATATGAGAAAGGGACACAACGGGATATGAGAAAGGGACACAGCGGGATATGAGAAAGGGACATAGGGGATATGCGAAAGGGATACGGCGGGATATGAGAAAGGGACACAGCGGGATATGAGAAAGGGATACAGCGGGATATGAGAAAGGGACACAGCGGGATATGAGAAAGGGATACGGCGGGATATGAGAAAGGGATACAGGGGATATGAGAAAGGGACATAGGGGATATGAGAAAGGGACACAGCGGGATATGAGAAAGGGATACAGCGGGATATGAGAAAGGGATACAGCGGGATATGAGAAAGGGACACAGCAGGATATGAGAAAGGGATACAGGGGATATGAGAAAGGGATACAGGGGATATGAGAAAGGGATACAGCGGATATGAGAAAGGGATACAGGGGATATGAGAAAGGGATACAGCAGGATATGAGAGAGGGATACAGCAGGATATGAGAAAGGGACACAGCGGGATATGAGAAAGGGACACAGCAGGATATGAGAAAGGGATACAGCAGGCTTTGAGAGAGGGATACAGCGGGATATGAGAAAGGGATACAGCGGGATATGAGAAAGGGATACAGGGGATATGAGAAAGGGATACAGCAGGATATGAGAAAGGGATACAGGGGGATATGAGAAAGGGATACAGCAGGATATGAGAGAGGGATACAGCGGGATATGAGAAAGGGACACAGCGGGATATGAGAAAGGGACACAGCAGGATATGAGAAAGGGATACAGCGGGATATGAGAGAGGGATACAGCGGGATATGAGAAAGGGATACAGGGCATATGAGGAAGGGATATAGCGGGATATGAGAAAGGGATACGGCGGGATATGAGAAAGGGATACAGGGGATATGAGAAAGGGATACAGGAGATATGAGAAAGGGACACAGGGGATATGAGAAAGGGATACAGGGGATATGAGAAAAGGGATACAGGGGATATGAGAAAGGGATACAGCAGGATATGAGGAAGGGACACAGGGATATGAGGAAGGGACACAGCGGGATATGAGAAAGGGACACAGCGGGATATGAGAAAGGGATACGGCGGGATATGAGAAAGGGATACAGCGGGATATGAGAAAGGGACACAGCGGGATATGAGAAAGGGATACAGGGGATATGAGAAAGGGATACAGGGATATGAGAAAGGGATACAGCAGGATATGAGAAAGGGATACAGGGGATATGAGAAAGGGATACAGCGGGATATGAGAAAGGGACACAGCGGGATATGAGAAAGGGACACAGCAGGATATGAGAAAGGGATACAGCAGGCTTTGAGAGAGGGATACAGCGGGATATGAGAAAGGGATACAGCGGGATATGAGAAAGGGATACAGCGGGATATGAGAAAGGGATACAGCAGGATATGAGAAAGGGATACAGGGGATATGAGAAAGGGACACAGCGGGATATGAGAGAGGGATACAGCGGGATATGAGAAAGGGGCACAGCAGGATATGAGAAAGGGACACAGCGGGATATGAGAAAGGGACACAGCAGGATATGAGAAAGGGACACAGCGGGATATGAGAAAGGGATACAGGAGATATGAGAAAGGGACACTTCGGGATATGAGAGAGGGATACAGCGGGATATGAGAAAGGGACACAGCAGGATATGAGAAAGGGACACAGCTGGATATGAGAGAGGGATACAGCGGGATATGAGAGAGGGATACAGCGGGATATGAGAAAGGGATACAGGGGATATGAGAAAGGGACATAGCGGGATATGAGAAAGGGATACAGCGGGATATGAGAAAGGGATACAGGGGATATGAGAAAGGGATACAGGAGATATGAGAAAGGGACACAGGGGACATGAGAAAGGGATACAGGGGATATGAGAAAGGGATAAAGGGGATATGAGAAAGGGATACAGCAGGATATGAGAAAGGGATACAGGGCATATGAGGAAGGGATATAGCGGGATATGAGAAAGGGATACGGCGGGATATGAGAAAGGGATACAGGGGATATGAGAAAGGGATACAGGGAAATATGAGAAAGGGATACAGGGGATATGAGAAAGGGATACAGCGGGATATGAGAAAGGGATACAGGGGAATGAGAAAGGGACACAGCGCGATATGAGAAAGGGATACAGCGGGATATGAGAAAGGGATACAGGGAAATGAGAAAGGGACACAGCGCGATATGAGAAAGGGATACAGCGGGATATGAGAAAGGGATACAGGGGATATGAGAAAGGGATACAGGAGATATGAGAAAGGGAAACAGGGGATATGAGAAAGGGATACAGGGGATATGAGAAAGGGATACAGGGGATATGAGAAAGGGATACAGCAGGATATGAGAAAGGGATACAGGGTATATGAGGAAGGGATATAGCGGGATATGAGAAAGGGATACGGCGGGATATGAGAAAGAGACACAGGGGATATGAGAAAGGGATACAGGGAATATGAGAAGGGACACAGCGGGATATGAGAAAGGGATACAGGGGGATATGAGAAAGGGACAGGAGATATGAGAAAGGGATACAGCGGGATATGAGAAAGGGATACAGGTGATATGAGAAAGGGATACAGGGAAATATGAGAAAGGGATACAGGTGTTATGAGAAAGGGATACAGCGGGATATGAGAAAGGGATACAGGGGAATGAGAAAGGGACACAGCGCGATATGAGAAAGGGATACAGCGGGATATGAGAAAGGGATACAGCAGGATATGAGGAAGGGACACAGGGGATATGAGGAAGGGACACAGCGGAATATGAGAAAGGGATACAGCGGGATATGAGAAAGGGATACAGCGGATATGAGAAAGGGATACAGCGGGATATGAGAAAGGGATACAGCAGGATATGAGGAAGGGACACAGGGGATATGAGGAAGGGACAGAGCGGGATATAAGGAAGGGACACAGCGGAATATGAGAAAGGGATACAGCAGGGTATGAGAAAGGGATACAGCGGGATATGAGAAAGGGATACAGCGGGATATGAGAAAGGGATACAGCAGGATATGAGGAAGGGACACAGGGGATATGAGGAAGGGACACAGCGGAATATGAGAAAGGGATACAGCGGGATATTAGAAAGGGATACAGCGGGATATGAGAAAGGGATACAGCGGGATATGAGAAAGGGACACAGCGGGATATGAGGAAGGGACACAGGGGATATGAGGAAGGGACACAGCGGGATTTGAGAAAGGGACACAGCGGGATATGAGAAAGGGACACAGTGGATATGAGAAATGGATACAGTGGGATATGAGAAAGGGACACAGCGGGATATGAGAAAGGGACACAGCGGGATATGAGAAAGGGACACAGCGGGATATGAGAAAGGGACACAGCGGGATATGAGAAAGGGATACAGATTGTGCGATCAGATCATCTTAATGAGTGCGAGGCCATGTAGCAGATGCATCTGATAGTACTGTGGGGATATAGTATCCAGGTTCATTTGAACCCGTGGCATATACATTATTTAGTGGAGGCCAAAAGTATGTGTGTCACTTTCAAATGGATCCTGTATCCGCCTGGCACACTCATCTTACAGGAGTTGCAACACTCACGTGCATGCGTATGCATGCACACAAACACATGCACATGAACTCAGCAAAAAAATAAATGTCCCCTCACTGTCAACTGCGTTTATTTTCAGCAAACTTAAAATGTGTAAGTATTTGTATGAACATGACAAGATTCAACAACTGAGACATTAACTGAACAAGTTTCACAGACATGTGACTAACAGAAATTGAATAATGTGTCCCTGAACAAAGGGGGGGGGGGGTCAAATTCAAAAGTAACAGTGAGTATCTGGTGTGGCCACCAGCTGCATTAAGTACTACATTAAGTGCATCTCCTCGTCATGGACTGCACCAGATTTGCCCGTTCTTGCTGTGAGGATGCCCACTCTTCTACCAAGGCACCTGCAAGTTCCCAGACATTTTTTGGGGGGAAAGGCCCTAGCCCTCACCCTCCGATCCAACAGGTTCCAGACGTGCTCAATGGGATTGAGATCTGGGCTCTTCGCTAGCCATGGCAGAACACTGAAAATCCTGTCTTGCAGGAAGGAAATCCAGCACAGAACTAGCAGTATGGCTGGTGGCATTGTCATGCTGGAGGGTCATGTCAGGATGAGCCTGCAGGAAGGGTACCACATGAGGGAGGAGGATGTCTTCCCTGTAATGCACAGCGTTGCGATTGCCTGCAATGACAACAAGCTCAGTCCGATGATGCTGTGACACATCGCCCCAGACCATGACGGACGCTCCACATCCAAATCAATCCTGCTCCAGAGTACAGGGCTCGGTGTAACGCTCATTCCTTCGACAATAAACGTGAATTCGACCATCACCCCTGGTAAGACAAAACCGCGATTCCTCAGTGAAGAGCACTTTTTGCCAGTCCTGTCTGGTCCAGTGATGGTGTGTTTGTGCTCATAGGCAATGTTGTTTCTGGTGGTCTGGTGAGGACCTGCCTTACAACAGTCCTACAAGCCCTCAGTCCAGCCTCTCTCATCCTATTGAGGAAAGTCTGAGCACTGATGGAGGGATTGTGCGTTCCTGGTGTAACTCTGGCAGTTGTTGTTGCCGTCCTGTACCTGTCCCGCAGGTGTGATGTTGGGATGTACCGATCCTGTGCAGGTGTTGTTACACGTGGTCTGTCACTGCGAGGACGATCAGCTGTCCCTCATGTCTCCCTGTAGCGCTGTCTTAGGCGTCTCACAGTACGGACATTGCAATTTATTGCCCTGGCCCCATCTGCAGTTCTCATGCCTAAGGCACGTTCACGCAGATGGGCAGGGACCCTGGGCATCTTTATTTTGGTGTTTTTCAGAGTCAGTAGGTATGCCTCTTTAGTGTCCTAAGTTTTCCTAACTGTGACCTTAATTGCCTACCGTCTGTAAGCTGTTAGTGTCTTAACAACCGTTCCACAGGTGCATGTTAATTCATTGTTTATGGTTCACTGAACAAGCACGGGAAACAGTGTTTAACCCCTTTACAAGGAAGAGCTGTGAAGTTATTTGGATTTTTATGAATTATCTTTGAAAGACAGGGTCCTGAAAAAGGGAAATTTCTTTTTTGATGAGGTTTACATACACACACACACACACACACACACACACACACACACACACACACACACACACACACACACACACACACACACACACACACACACACACACACACACACACACACACACACTGCCCTCTCCCTCCCAAAGCAGATCAGAAGTAAGAAATGGGCCTCATAATCTGTAGCACTAAAGTCCTCTTCATTCCCATGGAAAAGACATAACTCAACAGTTACATACCAGCCATGTCATGACAAGTAGGAATATCATTTGTTATCATGGAATGCAAAAAGTAGGATGGGGGTGTATTTCTCTACAGAGAAGTTCTCCATGAAAAAAAAACACTGTATTGCTTCTTTTGTATCCAAATAAAAGCTCTAATTTCTAAACGTTCATTAGATTAACGTGGGCTTTTTTTCAGCAGACGGGGAATTGCTGCATGCAGTACTAGACATGTGGGTAGGTACGATCTATTCCTGGCTTTCTAGTCACTCAGTATCAGATCTCTGTCTCGCATACTCCAGTTACTGAGGTTTACTTCAGAGCTTGGTTTTCACACGTCACCAATACGGCAGGTGAGAAGGGACACTCTACCTAGTGAATAGTAACACTAATACTGCAGCCTATGTTTACACAATGTTTCATGGGGTGTTCATGTAGCTCAACAGCTACAACAGAGATGCACATGGCACTCACTGCCTTGGACGTTATGGGACTTTATCAAACATTTCCTTTTATATGATTTAGTTGTGCTTATTTCACGATAGGTGTTAAACAGTGTATTGACCTTCCTTATTTATTGACTATACATCTTGAAACAAACGTCCATTTGATTGAACTTCTAACAATGCTTGACCAAAAGAACAATGCATAAACTGTTATTGAAGATTTTTTTCCCCAAACGTTACACTGCTTCCCCTGTTCAATCATTCGTCATGTTCTCTTGACAGCCGGGGGGGATAGTTTAATGACTGACTTCCCGGAAACCAGACTGAAGAGACAGATTGCAACATAGACAGTTGAGAGTTCACCATTTTAGTGAGGGAAAGCTTCATCTTGAAGTTTTGGAGGGGAATGACTAGGCTACAAGCAAAGAGCTATTTAACTTATCCTAAGCTTTAGGCCAAAGTTAGCTTGTTTGGCTTGGTACTCTGCCCAGACCAGACCGTTCTTTAAACACAAACTCAGATGGTATCTGGACATTTCTCAGCCACCTCTCTCTCTCTCTACTGCTGCTGCTGCTGGCTCATTTAGCTCTCCTTACAATGCAGCTAGAGTCAACAGGGGATAAGGGTCTCATAGAACCCATGTTTCCCAGGTACTAAAGTAAGACTTTCTTTTACAAAGACAGATGGAAGACGATGAATGTGCAAGACAATCAACATGAGTTACCTTTGTGTATGTAGACTGAAATGAGCCCTACAGTGCCTGTCATTAATACAGATGCAGGATCTTAATTTGAGCCAGTTTGTTACAGCAGGAAAGGACATTTGAATTATTATGTGGATTACAATTAATGGATATTTTTGAAGGGGTTGATACATTTTTTCGTTAAGGTAAATCAAGTCTGAAATGTCAAAGTGGAAATTACAAATTTAGAAGCTTTTTGTAAACTCAAACACACTACAGATTTACATTTCCTGTTGTGCAGGAAAATTCTCAGCAACAAAAGAATGATCAAATATGTCTGTAAAACCAGAGACTGGAAATGGAACAGAACGGAGCCAGTGCAGTGTGTGGGCTGTGAGCGCCCTCTACTGTCTCCTGGCTCTAATATCACGCTCTCCAGTACCCATTGATAATTTAAAAAATGAGGCCAATGCTGCAAATGTCCCCAAGTAGTTGCTATTAAGTAATCTATTCAAATAAACGATGTGCTATACCCAAATCCAACACTTGGATAAAACAAATTTAATGAAATATCACATGATAATTATACAGAATATACTATATATATTAGTTATTATACAACTATAACAACTTGTGGACACATCCTGGCAGGGTGTTTCTGTACCTCAGCTACGACATTCAAATATAATACTTATTCTTGACAGCTCAATACATAAAACAATACAGGGTTTAAGTATTTAAATACCCCGTTGAGAGGCTAGCCAAGCTTTCCACTGGATGGCAGCAAAACATTTCCACCGCACCAAATCCATAGCTGAGCCACACACACACACACACACACACACACACGCGCGCGCGCACACGCACACGCACACACAGCTTCTTATCAGAAGACCACAATTATTTTTGTTGGAGTTGACAAAAATATTGTTTTATGTTTTCAAAGATAGGCTGCCATGTTTCAAAAACGTGTAATCGTTTGCTACAGTAGCCGACACTTTGGTAGTCCATGTATAATTTGATTCACCTGGGAATGATTGGCTAACCGTAGTCACGTTGCCTGTAGGGCTCGTGTCAACCCCTTTCTCTCCACCATTGTCAGCGCGCGCAGCCGAAAAGACCTCCACGCATCAGTCGTGCTGCAAAACCTACTAATTCATTTACAACATAATCAGTTACAGGACCATATCACTCTGTTATGCGTTTGTGTGTATGGTGCGCAAATATAATTTAAGCTGCATTGAAAATTAGCCTTTAATTTAACAGTTGTCATTGAGATTTGTTTATTTTAGCCAGTACGGGAGGTAATGTTATACAGTTGCCAGTTTTTCGTGATGGGTTTGACAAGATGATTGGTAAGTCATTGTTTTTGATACCTCTGTATTAGTCTTTCCCTCTAGCCTTTTCAATTCCTATATAGCACGGTATACCGCGATACCCTGAGCGCATTGCTGTGCTTTTTCACTATCTGAATCTTAAACAAGCTGAGTGAGTGCATGATTTGAGAGATGTTACGCTAACAATGCACATATTTTGCAAATATAAAGTGTTTTGGAATAGAATAGTACATTTTGTTGTAGGATACGTGGTTTGTCATAGAGGCCTCAGAGCCTTCAGGTTTTCTTGCTTTGTCACAGGCATAACTACATTACGTTTTCATTCAAAAGGTTTCACAACTATGTTTTATTATTAAAACAATTTGACATTGGTTATATATAAGTTGTAGTTTATATGCTAGTACCCCCAAAAAATGTATAATTAATGACATCATAGTTGAACCTTTTCTGTTGAACTTATTCCAAGGTTATGCATAGTTAAAACAGATTGATTAAACTGTGTTTGCATGTCTTATCATAAAAAATCTATGCTCTTGTAAACACACACACACACACACACACACACACACACACACACACACACACACACACACACACACACACACTTCAGTGCTGCAGAGAGGAGGCTACTGCCCCAGTCAGTCTGTTGAGAAAGGGAAACTGTGTGTGTAGAACTGCTGGGCCCCACTCCTGAGTCCCCTGGGAACCAATTATTCATCACAAGAGGAGAAGGGGGGGGGCAGCAACGCCTGCCTTCCACTTCCCCAAGCCAAACTCTCACTATAGGCTGTGTCTCACTGCATGAGTAGTTTCTATGAGAACCCAATCCACACTATTAGTGAATTGTGTCTCACTATATTTCAGCCATTGTCAAGTAAGAATACATTAGCTCATCAGTCCTCACCTGTGCGCATTTCCTTACAGGCCAGCGACGTCTCATGCAAACAACCTAACTTGATCTCTCAGCATCTAAGGTAGGTTGGCTTTAACTTGTCCAAGCATTGTTGTTCCAGTTTGTATAGACTGATTTTAAACATAAACTCCATATAAGGTCTGTCCAACTAGCAGCCCTGTTAGCTGTCTGGCGTTTCCTAAAAGGTTCCTGATGGGAGAAGTCATCATGTAGTGAGTGGGGCAGCTAAGTGTCCGTGCAGGCTGAATGATGCTTGATTTATCTGGGTAGAGCCTCTCTTTGTCCACCACCACATGGTTATTATCTCTACAGGAGATATCAGGGGAGAGAAAATAGAACTGGAGAAGTATGGGGTGTTATTACACAATACAATGCAAAGACACACACACACACACACACACACTCAGTAAAGGTCACCCTGATTCTCTGTCTGTCAACATCTGTCTATCAAATCCATCATCAAGCAATTCCCAATGCATAAATTATATTACTATAGGTGTCATGCCATGTTTTCATCAGGCTTTGACTGTATATTATTAAGGTGAAGGATACATTGTTACAATTTCATAGCTAGGGAGGGAGGGAGGGAGGGAGGGAGGGAGGGAGGGAGGGAGGGAGGGAGGGAGGGAGGGAGGGAGGGAGGGAGGGAGGGAGGGAGGGAGGGAGGGAGGGAGGGAGGGAGGGAAGGAAAGCGGTTGCATCATTGTCTGTTAAAGATAGTATTCTAGTCACACTTTCAATGAATGCTTCATAATGCATAGTAATAATATGATCGTCTATACTGTATTTTACATGTAGAATTGTATTACTATTCTATTTTTCAATGGATCATTCTGTATTGTCTTTGATACAGCTCCATAACTATTGTGTGCAACCACACTGTATATTAATTACATCTATACTCATCGCCCCTCCTGGCTAGCATACATAACAGTTCTTCTTTGTGAGATGTGGTATACTTCCCAGTCCAACTCATGCTTCAGCATAGTGCTCTCCCCTCGCCTCCACCCCCCTCCCTCTCACTCCACCCTCCTCCCCCTTGTGGCTGGTTGCCATGGCAGCTGATTGGAATGTTCACTCAGTCTCCAGCAGCATATTGCTGTTCACCCCCTAGGAGAGGACAAGCCGCTTACAGAAGGTAACATCTAGGTATTAACCAGGGTGCTGAGGTCCGCTGAAAGTGTGATTCATTCATTTCGCATGTTCATTACTTGTAAGAGATGGTCATTATTTGGGATTATTTAGTATAATAAAATATATATATATATATATTAGATATATTAACCACTGTAAAAGTATAGTATTCTTTGTATTTGCCTTGTTTTATGGATAAATGTTCATCTGGGTTTTATTTGCAGGTTTAGTAAACTTATTCTCCAACCCCCCAATCATAGCCAACCATGCTCACACCTCTTTAAGGCTTCTGTCTGGAGACTTTCCATGAAATAAACTCTCAGACAGAATGCGGACAGGAGATACACAGCACCTCTCACCTTCCACATTCATTGAGGTAATTACTTTGCATCCCCTTGTTGCACGTTTGATTGGAGAGAGATAATATGAGAGAGAGCAAGGGAGAGAGAAAGAAGTTGATATGGATAGAGAAAGGGAGAGGAGAGAGAGAAACATATAGAGAGAGAGAAACAGAGTGAGAGAGAAACACAGAAAGAGAGAGGGGGGGATGTTGAGAGAGAGCAAGGGAGAAAGAGATATGGGGAAAGGGAGGAGATGTATAGAGAGAGAAACAGAGAGAGAAACAGACAGAGTGAGAGGGGATGTTGAGAGAGAGAGAGAGAACAGACAGAGTGAGAGGGGGATGTTGAGAGAGAGAGAGAGAAAACAGACAGAGTGAGAGGGGGATGTTGAGAGAGAGAGAGAGAAACAGATGTTGAGAGAGAGAGAGAGAAACAGACAGAGTGAGAGGGGGATGTTGAGAGAGAGAGAGAGAAACAGACAGAGTGAGAGGGGGATGTTGAGAGAGAGAGAGAAAACAGACAGAGTGAGAGGGGATGTTGAAGAGAGAGAGAGAGAAACAGAAAGAGTGAGAGAGGGGGATGTTGAGAGAGAGAGAGAAACAGACAGAGTGAGAGGGGGATGTTGAGAGAGAGAGAGAAACAGACAGAGTGAGAGGGGGATGTTGAGAGAGAGAGAGAGAAACAGACAGAGTGAGAGGGGATGTTGAGAGAGAGAGAGAAAACAGACAGAGTGAGAGGGGATGTTGAGAGAGAGAGAGAGAAACAGACAGAGTGAGAGGGGGATGTTGAAGAGAGAGAGAGAGAAACAGACAGAGTGAGAGGGGATGTTGAGAGAGAGAGAGAAACAGACAGAGTGAGAGGGGGATGTTGAAGAGAGAGAGAGAGAGAAACAGACAGAGTGAGAGGGGGATGTTGAGAGAGAGAGAGAGAGAGAAAAGGGGGATGTTGAGACAGACAGTGAGAGGGGATGTTGAGAGAGAGAGAGAGAAACACAGAAAGATGTTGAGAGGGGATGTTGAGAGAGAGAGAGAGAAACAGACAGAGTGAGAGGGGATGTTGAGAGAGAGAGAGAAAACAGACAGAGTGAGAGGGGATGTTGAAGAGAGAGAGAGAGAGAAACAGACAGAGTGAGAGGGGATGTTGAGAGAGAGAGAGAGAAACAGACAGAGTGAGAGGGGATGTTGAGAGAGAGAGAGAGAAACAGACAGAGTGAGAGGGGGATGTTGAGAGAGAGAGAGAGAAAAACAGACAGAGTGAGAGGGGATGTTGAGAGAGAGAGAGAGAAACACAGAAAGAGAGAGGGGGATGTTGAAGAGAGAGAGAGAGAGAAACAGACAGAGTGAGAGGGGGATGTTGAGAGAGAGAGAGAGAAACAGACAGAGTGAGAGGGGGATGTTGAGAGAGAGAGAGAGAAACAGACAGAGTGAGAGGGGGATGTTGAGAGAGAGAGAGAGAAACAGACAGAGTGAGAGGGGGATGTTGAGAGAGAGAGAGAGAAACAGACAGAGTGAGAGGGGGATGTTGAGAGAGAGAGAGAGAAAACAGACAGAGTGAGAGGGGATGTTGAGAGAGAGAGAGAAAAGAGAGGGGGATGTTGAGACAGAGTGAGAGGGGATGTTGAGAGAGAGAGAGAGAAACAGACAGAGTGAGAGGGGATGTTGAGAGAGAGAGAGAGAAACAGACAGAAAGAGAGAGGGATGTTGAGAGAGAGAGAGAGAAACAGACAGAGTAGACAGAGTGAGGGGGATGTTGAAGAGAGAGAGAGAGAAACAGACAGAGTGAGAGAGGGATGTTGAAGAGAGAGAGAGAGTGAGAGAGGGATGTTGAGAGAGAGAGAGAGAAACAGACAGAGTGAGAGAGGGATGTTGAAGAGAGAGAGAGAGAAACAGACAGTGAGAGAGAAGTTGAAATGAGAAAGAGAGAGAGAAATAGACAGAAAGAGGAAGTGTGGGTGAGAGAGAGAGAGGAGAGAAAGAGAGAGAGAGAGCAGTGGCTGGGAGAGAAATCAGTAGCAGATTTGAAATGCAGCACAATTAGTTTCACCAGTCACTAGGAGAAGAGAGGGAGAGGAGAGCAACGGAAAGGGGCTCACTAACTCGCTCTAGGACACATACAGTAGTAATTGGACGTCTCCACTATCTCCTCTTGTCGTGCTTCCAACAGCTAGGCCATATTTTGTGCAGTGGTGAAGGCTACTGTTTATTCAGTCAGTGGGAAATAAATACATGTTATACCACTCATTAGAGTGCATTTGCTTAACATTTTCGACAGACTGAATGTGATTTCCAGTGATGCGTTAGCTCATGAGACAAGTGTCCGTAGATTCACTTTGCAAATAGTTCATGATCTTACGTTGGTCTTTGTTCTCCAAAAGCTTTAGACTGTGAGTGCATACTGACAGAATGTCAGCCCTCCCCAATACTATATCAGCCTAACAAGCCATTCTATTCTGTTATGTCTAAGTAGAATTTAGAAGTAGAATGTCCCTTATAGGATTTGAGTGGTGTGCTGGTTTAAGATGGAAGGGTATTCCTTCTCTCGTGCTATATGCCTGGTATTGCTATAGCAACCAGTTTTCATTAATGTATGGGTAAACTGTAGCTGCTACACACACACACACAGACAGACACACACACACACACACACACACACACACACACACACACACACACACACACACACACACACACACACACACACACACACACACACACACACACACACAGACACAGACACACAAAGAGGACAGTCAGAATAGTCGTAGAGGGACTGATGGTGTAACGCCTTTCTGTCACCTTCCATCTTAAAGCAGAAGTTTCTCTTGTTATTTTCACCCATGGTACCATTATAAGACCATAGTGACTCTGAAGAGCTCTGAATAAGGGAGATACAGCCCTCTGATTAAGGGAGATACAGCTCTCTGAATAAGGAGATACAGCCCTCTGAATAAGGAGATACAGCCCTCTGAATAAGGAGATACAGCCCTCTGAATAAGGGAGATACAGCTCTCTGAATAAGGAGATACAGCTCTCTGAATAAGGGAGATACAGCTCTCTGAATAAGGGAGATACAGCCCTCTGAATAAGGGAGATACAGCCCTCTGAATAAGGGAGATACAGCCCTCTGAATAAGGAGATACAGCGCTCTGAATAAGGGAGATACAGCTCTCTGAATAAGGGAGATACAGCTCTCTGAATAAGGGAGATACAGCCCTCTGATTAAGGGAGATACAGCCCTCTGAATAAGGGAGATACAGCCCTCTGAATAAGGAGATACAGCTCTCTGAATAAGGGAGATACAGCCCTCTGATTAAGGGAGATACAGCTCTCTGAATAAGGGAGATACAGCCCTCTGAATAAGGAGATACAGCTCTCTGAATAAGGGAGATACAGCCCTCTGATTAAGGGAGATACAGCCCTCTGAATAAGGGAGATACAGCCCTCTGAATAAGGAGATACAGCCCTCTGAATAAGGGAGATACAGCCCTCTGAATAAGGGAGATACAGCCCTCTGAATAAGGAGATACAGCTCTCTGAATAAGGGAGATACAGCCCTCTGATTAAGGGAGATACAGCCCTCTGATTAAGGGATATACAGCCCTCTGAATAAGGGAGATACAGCCCTCTGATTAAGGGAGATACAGCCCTCTGATTAAGGGAGATACAGCTCTCTGAATAAGGGAGATACAGCCCTCTGAATAAGGAGATACAGCCCTCTGAATAAGGGAGATACAGCCCTCTGAATAAGGGAGATACAGCCCTCTGAATAAGGGAGATACAGCTCTCTGAATAAGGAGATACAGCTCTCTGTCTGGTATTGCTCATGACTCATGTCTATTTGAAATATAATGGCAGAACATATGAATGGCATCGTTCCGTGATTTGTTCGATGGCGTCTAGTCTAATTTTAGATTTTCCTCTTCGTCTTTGTCTGTCCACTTCTCTCTCTCTCTCTCTCTCTCTCTCAATTCTGGCAATCCAGCAACATTTTCAACTGAAAGAAAGATCACATTTGTGTAGGTGGGTGGGTGGATAGGAAGAGGAAACATTGTTCCACAAAGTCAACTCCCTCACATCTCCTTCAGCCCCCTGCCTTACCCAGCCCTACTCCCCTGTACTCCCTGTACCCAGAGGTGAAAACAGGTCTGTGTGTCTTTGTGTGTGTCTGCCTGCCTCCGTGTGTGTGAGTGTCTGCATGGGGGCGTGCATGTCTGTGGCAGTAGACTTCTTCAGCGCCAGATGACACTAGGGGCCGTTCTTTTAGGAATCCCATTCAACTGACCCTCTCTGTGAGGTCATTCTAGAATCTAGAGAGGGCCTCATTTCTCAACCTCCCTGCCTGGAGGCTGAATGGAGGCTGGCTAGCTAGCCTAGCGCTAATTCAACCAGTCTCACTGCAGCGAGTGAGTCAGGGCTCCTCTCTGCTGTATGACACACACACACCATTAACCCAATGAATCCCAACATGAATGTAGGAGGAGGAGGAGTAGAGAGGAGAGGAAAGGGGAAGTAGAGAGAGAGGAAGAGAGGAGATGCAAAAGGGTATTTTAGGGCAGTGAGTTAAGTTGAGTTGACAGTTGGCCCGTATTCATAATCGAGACTGAGTGTCTGTGGACAGGGTCAGGACTGGCATCGGTGCTTCCCACTAAGCTTTGTCACTCATCTCCATGCTATTTGTGGCAACCTGAGCCTGTAAAGTGACACAGTGTTGTTGTGTCTGTCTGTTATACAGGGGGCAGTGCAGGGTTTGGGATTATAAAAGGGAGATTTTGTATTGCAGATCTGTCTCCTTGCCCTTTTTGCTATTTTGTTGAAATTGTCTGATTACACCCCCCCCCTCTCTCTCTCCCCTATTCTTTCATTCTATCCTTTTTCTCTTTATGTGATCTCCAAGGACTTCCTCCTCTACCTCAGTCAGGCTTCGGCACTTCAGCCAGCACAAGCTAACGAGTCTTTGTGTGGAAATGGAGGGTGAGAGAAAGAGAGAGAGAGAGAGAGAGAGAGAGAGAGAGAGAGAGAGAGAGAGAGAGAGAGAGAGAGAGAGAGAGAGAGAGAGAGCTAGAGGGAGAGAGAAACTGTCTGAGAAAGCTGACAGCAAGCGACACCAGAGAGAGAGAGAGGCAGAGAGGAGGTAGAGAGGAGGTAGAGAGGAGGCAGAGAGGAGGTAGAGAGGAGGCAGAGAGGAGGTAGAGAGGAGGCAGAGAGGAGGTAGAGAGGAGGCAGAGAGGAGGCAGAGAGAGGCAGAGAGGAGGTAGAGAGGAGGCAGAGAGGAGGTAGAGAGGAGGCAGAGAGGAGGCAGAGCCATCACCTACAGAGAGATGAACCTGGAGAAGAGTCCCCTAAGCACGCTGGTCCTGGGGCTCTGTTCACAAACACAAACACACCCCACAGAGCCCCAGGACAGCAACACAATTAGACACAACCAAATCATGAGAAATCAAAAAGATATTTACTTGACACATTGGAAAGAATTAACCAAACAAATAGCAAACTAGAATGCTATTTGGCACTAAACAGAGAGTACACAGTGGCAGAATACCTGACCACTGTGACTGACCCAAACTTAAGGAAAGCTTTGATGATGTACAGACTCAGTGAGCGTAGCCTTGCTATTGAGAAAGGCCGCCATAGGTAGACCTGGCTCTCAAGAGAAGACAGGCTATATGCACACTGCCACAAAATGAGGTGGGAACTGAGATGCACTTCCTAACCTCGTGCCAAATGTATGACCATATTAGAGACACATATTTCCCTCAGATTACACAGATCCACAAAGAATTCGAAAACAAACCCGATTTTGATGAATTCCCATATCTACTGGGTGAAATTCCACAGTGTGCCATCACAGCAGCAAGATTTGGACCTGTTGCCACAAGAAAAGGTCAACCAGTGAAGAACAAACACCATTGTAAATACAACCCATATTTATGTTTATTTATTTTACCTTTTTGTACTTTAACGATTTGCACATCATTACAACAATGTACAGTATATAGGCACAATTTATATAGGCACAATTCTTTATTCTTTTGGAACTGCTGTGCGTGTGATGTCTACTGTTAATTTTTATTGTTTATTTCACTTTTGTACACTATCTACTTCACTTGCTTTCACAATGTTAACACGTTTCCCATGCCAATAAAGCCCCTTGAATTGAATTGAATTGAATTGAGAGAAAGATTGTGAACCCTAGACAGACTCCTGGGTGCTAAACAACAGAGTAAGAGGGTAGCAGCAAGGTCTGTTCTTCTGGGAGCCCTATCGATGTGGACGTTTATGTAGTGAATAATGTGGGGAAGCGCTAGAGGATTCCTGGAGTTTGCAAGGCGATACGACACAGGTCAGTCAGTGGTCACATACATTATTGAAGTGTGGTGGTAATATTTCCTCACCTTTGGTACTTTTACATGTTATGGGGGGAACTCGCGAATGGGATCCATTCAGCACAGGACACTATGTGTAGCATCTGGTGTGGAGGGAGCTTATGCAACATTGTGTTCCCAGTGTATATCCTGCTGCACCGCTTACTGTTCTTCAGAGAGAGAGAGAGAGAGAGAGAGAGAGAGAGAGAGAGAGAGAGAGAGGTGGTTAGCGAGAGAGAGAGAGAGAGAGAGAGAGAGAGAGAGAGAGAGAGAGAGAGAGAGAGGTGGTTAGCGAGAGAGAGAGAGAGAGAGAGAGAGAGAGAGAGAGAGAGAGAGAGAGGTGGTTAGCGAGAGAGAGAGAGAGAGAGAGAGAGAGGTTAGCGAGAGAGAGAGAGGTTAGAGAGAGAGAGAGAGAGAGAGAGAGAGAGAGGTTAGAGAGAGAGAGAGAGAGAGAGAGAGAGAGAGAGAGAGAGAGAGAGGTGGTTAGCGAGCGTAGGGGAGGGCGAGTCTCCCTCCACCTATTCTCTCACTACCATTGCAGGGTAGTCTGCTCCTATGTTCTGTTCTGTTGTGATGCATGATGTCCTCCGGTACCAGTTCACAGAGGGAGAAGCTCCCAGCCTCAGGTCCTGTTGTGTGGCCATCAGTAAGGAGGCATTTATTATGAGATTGGGATTTGTGTGGACAGTAAACCACCGTTTTAAGTGGTATTGTTTTGCACATAGTATCCATCATGTCTAAAACAGGCGACGACTGTCCGAAATTAAACATGTCTCACATGTATATGATGACACTGTTGTCACGGCAACCACCACAGGGTTTTCAAGGAATAGGTAGCATGGTGCACGGAGTGCTGGATTCTGAAGATGGGAATGAGAATACATGACTGAAAGGAAGTGTAGGAAGTCGGTACATGATGCTTGGATATAGCCACGGAAACCCTTACCCAGTTCCCACCATGTCCCCATACTGTCACCGTCGGGGGTTGTGTTTGAATTTTAGTCTAGTTTATTCACTCCACCATTTAAGAACAAAAAACAAGAACACATACAACTTGAGAAGCCATACAGGCACATGAGTAACATCATGGAGGATAACACACAACAACGTCTGGGACTTATTTCCATTGTGGTCCTCTTGAAACAAGATGTCTAGGCAAGATGCAGCCCGGTTGAACACAGTATGACAGCGAGATGTCCTGTACTGTATGTGGAGTGGGGATGGGAAGGGAAGGGGGGGGGGGCTGCCACTGCAACATCCGTGTATTATGTCTAAAGCATCCCTCTATGAGTCCTGTGTGTGTGCACGCAGAGTGCAGGTGATTACGCGTGTGTGTGCACGCACAGTGCAGGTGATTACGCGTGTGTGTGCACGCACAGTGCAGGTGATTACATGTGTGTGCATTCCTTGATGCGTGTTCCCTTTCAGTCAGTCAACTTCGGTACAACACACTATGGGGAGTTGCACCCTGGCGAAAACACAATTGGAACACGAGACTGTCTTACGTTGTGCCATCTCAACTGTCCCGTAGTGGTAGAGACTGCTCACCCCCTGGATGTTGTGTGCTGAAGTGTGTACGATTCTCATACGTTTCCCAATCACAAACAATTAGTTATTCTTCGAATTGCTTGGCCTGGCTATAGCAATAAGTAAACTGGCTGACGCTACCGAAACGACGAAGGCTAACAAGCCGGGATCGGATTCGCGACCATGCCCCAAGATACTCACGTTGGTTGCTTTGTATGTCTCGGCTCGGTGCATGCTCAAACTGCCCTCACTTGAATCTATTTGTGTGCGAGTCTAGGGGATGGCTGGCACTGTTCCCCTACTAATCCGTGGCACAGGTTCTCTTGACAATCGAGTAGCATTCTTTAGGGGGCTTCGTGTTTCCGATAGTGACTTCCTCTCCCGGGTGCCTGTACCTCGGCTGATGGTTTGGGTCGTTGGTCGGGTAGAACGTCTCCCGGCTCCTGTGCGCACTGTCGCCGGTTACGGGAGGCTACTTGAAGGGCGACAAGGTTCTGTGGGTATCCCCACCACCTGTAAATGGAGGTTTTTGGATTTAAAAATAATCTTTATGTAACATTTATTGTGTAACTGGGAGTCTCGTGAGCACAAACATCCGAAGATCATCAAAGGTAAGCGATTCATTTGATTGCTTTTCTGACTTTTCTGACTCACCAATCTACTTTGCTGCTATCTGTTTGTAATGTTTTGTCTACTGAGAGAGATGTCCTAACATAAACGCTTGGATAGCTTTCGCCGAAAAGCTTTTTTGAAATCTGACACGTCAGATAGATTAACAACAAGCTAAGCTGTGTTTTGCTATATTGCACTTGTGATTTCATGAAAATTAAATATTTTTAGTAATTTAATTTGAATTTGGTGCTCTGCAATTCAGCGGGTGTTGACGAAAATGATCCCGCTAACGGGATGGGTGCATCAAGAAGTTAACGAATGCCTGAAACACTGATGGAGCATTGGCTCAGCCAAATGGTATCACCAAGTACTCGTGGTGACCAGACATCGTGCTAAACAGTCTTCCATTCATCCCCCTCCCGGATGTGGATGAGCTTGTTTGCACTCCGCAGGTCCAATTTGGTAAAAAAATAAAAATAAAACGGGCCCCACGGAGCTTTTTGACAGCTGCCGGAAAACATTGGGAGAGTTTAATAGTACTTTGAGCTGATTTCATTGAGTCCTCTAATCAATACATGGGCGTAACCCTCCATCTTTCTTGGGCACAAAGATGAAGCCAGCTGACGCAGGAGAAGAGGACGTGCGGATCCTTGTTGTAGCGCCTCTTGGATGTAATCCTCCGTGGCCTGGGTCTCAGCCACCGACAGAGAGTAGATGCTCCTGTGAGGAGGCACAGACCCTGCCAGCAGGTTGAGGGGCGATGAGGAGGAAGACAGGTGGCACAGGTCTTGGAGAATACCGCCTCCAGGTCCTGGTATACCTGGGTTGTTGGGCTGAAGGGCAACCACAGGACTCTCAACCGACGAAGAACCAGCATTCGGGTGACCAGTCTGATTCTCATTCTCGACCATGAGATGGTGGGGTTATGGCATTGAAGCCAAGGGAGATCTTGTGAACTGGTAATGTAGAAGGGGATGTTCTCCTGATGAATGGACTCCACGGTGAGGGTGAGTGGTTGGGTGATGTGTGTAATGGTTCCGAATCCTAGTGGCCGACTATTGAGGGCTTGAACCGGGAAAGGAGAGGGGGTATGAGATGTTAAGAGAGGAGGCAAGGGTCTGGTCAATTAAATTCCCTGTGGCACCGGAATCCACTAACGCTGAAGACACATTACATGAGGGACAGTCAACTAGTATGATGGACACCAAAAAGAGTTTAGCAGAAAGTGATGAATGTGGAATACTCACTCCTGCCCCAGGAGGTGGAAGATCACGTGACTCTGCTCTTGCGGATCCCAGATTAGGAAGTCCTTGACCACAGTACAGACAGAACGCCATCTGGCTCAGTCTGCGTCACGGGGAGGCATGTGACCCCTACCTCCATGTGTTCAGGCTCTGATCCAGAGTGTTCACTGAGAGAAGTGATGAGTGCCGACGCTGCCGAAGTAGGATATCCAGAGGGACGGCCATCACAATGAGTGCGTCCAAGCAGGGGTTGTTGTCGACAGGCCAGTTCCATCTGGACCTACTGGTGCAGACCTCTTCTGAATAGCGTACAAAACACCCACTCGATCCATCTGCTGGATGCTGCTACTGTCCGGGAGGTGAGCGAAAACTCGGCAGCCGTCTGGTGCCCCTGCTGTAATTGGAGTAGGCGCTCACCCCCCTCTGCCCTCCAGGGATGATCAAAGATTCCTTTGTACAGAGCCATGAACCCCTCATGAATCTAGCTCCTACGCTCCTCTCCCAGACGGCCGTGGCCCATTCCAACACTCGCCCAGTCAGCAGAGAAATAACCGTGGCAACATTGGACCTCTCGGTGGTGGGGGCTCCCATTTGGTGCTTAAAGTAGAGGGAGCACTGAATTAGGAAGCCACGGCATTTAGATGGGGTGCCGTCATATTTATCCGGGAGGGACAAACAAGCTTCCCTGACCTGAGCGGGTTGCTAAATGTGCTGGTTGTGCCGGCTCGCTGGGTCAATTGGTTGTAGAGTATCCTACGCTAGTTGACGGCAACGCTTCCGGGTATGTTCAAGACGTTGCACACTGTGAAGAACCTCTTCCATAGCCGTTGTACTAGCTGGTCATGGTGTTGAAGTAGAAGGTATCCCTGCTCGTCGACTGTCTGGGAGATACTCTGTTTTCCTGCTGCTTCCATTGTTGTAGTCAGTATTCTGTAACAGAGACGTCGAGAAGCAGGTGAAACTTTTAATAATACAACAACCATGAACCGAGACAACAGTAGAGTCTATGCATAAACACAGGAATACTACAGACTGGGGAAAGAACCTAAGGGAGTGCCAGATATAGGGGAGGTAATAAGTGAGGTAATGGAGTCCAGGTGTGCATAATGATGATGTGTAGGTGCGCGTAATGATTGATGCCAGGTGTGTGTATTGATGGATCCCAGGACCTCGGCATTACTCTGGACCCTGATCTCTCTTTTGAAGAACATATCAAGACCATTTCAAGGACAGGTTTTTTCCATCTACGTAACATTGCAAAAATCCAAAAATGTCCAAAAATGATGCAGAAAAATGTATCCATGCTTTTGTAACTTCTAGGTTAGACTACTGCAATGCTCTACTTTCCGGCTACCCGGATAAAGCACTAAATAAACTTCAGTTGGTGCTAAATACGGCTGCTAGAATCCTGACTAGAACCAAAAAATTTGATCATATTACTCCAGTGCTAGCCTCTCTACACTGGCTTCCTGTCAAAGCAAGGGCTGATTTCAAGGTTTTACTGCTAACCTACAAAGCATTACATGGGCTTGCTCCTACCTATCTCTCTGATTTGGTCCTGCCGTACATACCTACGGTCACAAGATGCAGGCCTCCTATTTGTCCCTAGAATTTCTAAGCAAACAGCTGGAGGCAGGGCTTTCTCCTATAGAGCTCCATTTTTATGGAACGGTCTGCCTACCCAAGTCAGAGACGCAAACTCGGTCTCAACCTTTAAGTCTTTACTGAAGACTCATCTCTTCAGTGGGTCATATGATTGAGTGTAGCCTGGCCCAGGAGTGGGAAGGTGAACGGAAAGGCTCTGGAGCAACGAACCGCCCTTGCTGTCTCTGCCTGGCCGGTGCCCCTCTTTCCACTGGGATTCTCTGCCTCTAACCCTATTACAGGGGCTGAGTCACTGGCTTACTGGGGCTCTCTCATGCCGTCCCTGGAAGGGGTGCGTCACCTGAGTGGGTTGATTCACTGATGTGGTCATCCTGTCTGGGTTGGCGCCCCCCCTTGGGTTGTGCCATGGCGGAGATCTTTGTGGGCTATACTCGGCCCTGTCTCAGGATGGTAAGTTGGTGGTTGAAGATATCCCTCTAGTGGTGTGGGGGCTGTGCTTTGGCAAAGTGGGTGGGGTTATATCCTTCCTGTTTGGCCCTGTCCGGGGTGTCCTCGGATGGGTCCACAGTGTCTCCTGACCCCTCCTGTCTCAGCCTCCAGTATTTATGCTGCAGTAGTTTATGTGTCGGGGGGCTAGGGTCAGTTTGTTATATCTGGAGTACTTCTCCTGTCCTATTCGGTGTCCTGTGTGAATCTAAGTGTGCGTTCTCTAATTCTCTCCTTCTCTCTCTCGGAGGACCTGAGCCCTAGGACCATGCCCCAGGATTACCTGACATGATGACTCCTTGCTGTCCCCAGTCCACCTAGCCGTGCTGCTGCTCCAGTTTCAACTGTTCTGCCTTCTTATTATTCGAACATGCTGATCATTTATGAACATTTGAACATCTTGGCCATGTTCTGTTATAATCTCCACCCGGCACAGCCAGAAGAGGACTGGCCACCCCACATATGCTCTCTCTAATTCTCTCTTTTTTTCTCTCTCTCGGAGGACCTGAGCCCTAGGACCATGCCCCAGGACTACCTGACATGATGACTCCTTGCTGTCCCCAGTCCATCTGACCGTGCTGCTGCTCCAGTTTCAACTGTTCTGCCTTATTATTATACGACCATGCTGGTCATTTATGAACATTTGAACATCTTGGCCATGTTCTGTTATAATCTCCACCCGGCACAGCCAGAAGAGGACTGGCCACCCCACATAGCCTGGTTCCTCTCTAGGTTTCTTCCTAGGTTTTGGCCTTTCTAGGGAGTTTTTCCTAGCCACCGTGCTTCTACACCTGCATTGCTTGCTGTTTGGGGTTTTAGGCTGGGTTTCTGTACAGCACTTTGAGATATCAGCTGATGTACGAAGGGCTATATAAATAAATTAGATTTGATTTGATTTTGATTTGACCGGTGGTTAGTATACCCGCTACGTCAAACGCCGAAGGGGAGGAGTGGGAGTAGACGTGACACAGCCATTAAATCCAGTAGATAGTGGTTAGAGGTCGACCGATTATGCTTTTTCAACGCCGATACCGATTATTGGAGGGCCATAAAAAGCCGATACCGATTAATCTGACTATTTTTTATTTGATTTATTTGTAATAATAACAATTACAACAATACTGAATGAACACTTATTTTAACTTTATATAATACATCAATAAAATCAATTTAGCCTCAAATAAATAATGAAACATGTTCAATTTGGTTTAAATAATGCAAAACTAAGTGTTGGAGAAGAAAGTAAGTGCAATATCTGCCATGTAAAAACGTTTAAGTTCCTTGCTCAGAACATGAGAACATATGAAAGCTGGTGGTTCCTTTTAACATGAGTCTTCAATATTCCCAGGTACAAAGTTTTAGGTTGTAGTTATTATAGGAATTATAGGACTATTTCTCTCAATACCATTTGTATTTCATTAACCTTTGACTATTGGATGTTCTTATAGGCACTTTAGTATTGCCAGTGTAACAGTATAGCTTCCGTCCCTCTCCTCGCTCCTCCCTGGGCTCGAACCAGGAACACAACGACAACAGCCACCCTCGAAGCAACATTACCCATTCAGAGCAAGGGGAACAACCACTCCAAGTCTCAGAGCTAGTGACGTTTGAAAACGCTATTAGCGCGCACCCCGCTAACTAGCTAGCCATTCCACATCGGTTACACAAGCCTCATCTCGGGAGTTGATAGGCTTGAGGTCATAAACAGCGCAATGCTTGACGCACAACGAAGACCTGCTGGCAAAATGCACGAAAGTGCAGCCTGCTGCTGCCTACCATCGCTCAGTCAGACTGCTCTATCAAATCATAGACTTAGTTATAACATAATAACACACAGAAATACGAGCCTTAGGTCATTAATATGGTCGAATCCGTAAACTATCATCTCAAAAACAAGACGTTTATTCTCTCAGTGAAATATGGACCCGTTCCGTGACACAACTTCACCTGGTTAATATTGAATGATAACCTGGATTTCTTTTAGCTAAATATGCAGGTTTAATAATATATACTTCTGTGTATTGATTTTAAGAAAGGCATTGATGTTTATGGTTAGGTACACATTGGAGCAACGATACGCACCGCATCAATTATATGCAACGCAGGACATGCTAGATAAACTAGTAATATCATCAACCATGTGTAGTTAACTAGTGATTATGTTTGATTGATTGATTGTTTTTTATAAGATAAGTTTAATGCTAGCTAGCAACTTACCTTACCTCATCGTCCTGTACCTGTTGGGAGAGATCAATGCCCACCATGGCATGAACTGAGCAACCATGTACAGTAGCATGCGTTTGCTCAGCGAACCATGTAACATTTCTTACCACATTCTTTCTCTCTCTCTCTCAGGGGCAGACGTTGGGTGGTAGACCTACGGCAGGATGAGTGGGATCCTGAAGAGGAAGTTTGAGGAGGTGGAGGTGGACAGCCCCTCCCCCTGCCTCTCTCTCCGGGGGTCCGATGACGAGGTCTCTGCCGGCAGCGACAGCGGGAACAGCAGCGACAGCGTCAACCCCGGCACCTCCACCCCCGTCGCCCGTGAGTTGCTTACCCAGCATGCATGTACTTGACTGCTTAACTATCAAAACCAGCTTTTCCAACTTTGGACAACACTGTCAACTATTTGACCCCAAGTGAATTAAATAGCGCCTTACATTTTGCTAGTGAGTAGCCTTCCATCTTTTCAGTGTAAAAACTCCCTGTTACGAGAACCTCTTCCTCACCTACTGCTTTTCAAATCAGCTGGGATTCCTTCAAGCACCACCAGCATAGAGAGCCTCAGCGGGATTAGAATGATAGGGAGAAACAGGAAGTAACTCTTGGGAGTAGTGTGATTTCATCTCTCTTTAGGAGTCATAGGGGGTGATCTCCCCTAGCTCCTGCTCCCTGTGGGTTTTTAGATGACAGGGAGAAACAGGAAGTAACTCTTGGGAGTAGTGTGATTTCATCTCTCTTTAGGAGTCATAGGGGGTGATCTCCCCTAGCTCCTGCTCCCTGTGGGTTTTTAGATGACAGGGAGGATGTTAGGGATGCTAGAACTCACTCAAAGGGTCCATAGGGATATCAATAGCAGCAATACTCTCGATTGGTGCAGCGGTCTAAGGCAAGAGTGCAAGAGGTGTCCCTGCAGTCCCTGGTTCAAACCCAGGCTGTATCACATCTGGTTGTGATTGGGCGTCCCATAGGGCGGTGCACAATTGGCCCAGCGTCGTCCAGGTTTGGCTGGGGGTAGGCTGTCATTGTAAATAGTCATTTGTTCTTAACTGACTTGGCTAGTTAAATAAAGGTTAAGTAAAACATTTCTATAGTGATACTTTGTCTCTAAATGCCCCTTCTCTCTCCTTCTCCCTCCTTCTCTCTCCTTCTCCCTCCTTCTCTCCCTCCCTCTAAATGCCCCCTCTCTCTCCTTCTCCCTCCTTCTCCCTCCTTCTCTCTCCTCCCTCCTTCTCCCTCCTTCTCTCTCCTTCTCCCTCTTTCTCTCTCCTTCTCTCTCCTTCTCTCCCAATACCTCCTTCTCTCCCTCCCTCTAACAGCCGCTTCTATCTTGAGGCGTGAAAGGCGCCTGCTGGTGCGCAATGTGCACTTTGAGAGTGTGACGGTGTACTACTTCAGCCGGCGCCAGGGCTTCACCAGCGTGCCCACGCAGGGCGGCAGCACCCTGGGCATGTCCACGCGCCACAGCTGGGTGCAGCGCTACACTCTGGGGGAGTTCGCCGTGGAGCAGGAGAGAAGCCACCGAGACATGCTGCGAGACCACCTCAAAGAGGAGAAACTCAACTCCATCAAACTCAAGGTAGTCAAGTCCATCTAACCTGGTCAACTCCATCAAACTCAAGGTAGTCAACTTTCCTAAACTTTTTTAGCCCAGAACCCCATTTTGATATCTGAAAATGTTTGTGACCATCACATACTTTTAATATGGGGCTTTTGCAAATTAGTCTGACATAAGGTATCCAGCATCCCGGAGTCGCCTCTTCATTGTTGACATTGAGACTGGTGTTTTGCGGGTACTATTTAATGATGCTGCCAGTTGAGGACTTGTGAGACACTTATGTGACACTTACTTGTGAGACACTTGTCCTCATGCTCAGTTGTGCACCGGGGCCTCCCACACCTCTTTCTATTTTGGTTAGAGCAAGTTTGCGCTGTTCTGTTAAGAGAGTAGTACACAGCATTGTACGAGATCTTCAGTTTCTTGGCAATTTCTCGCATGGAATAGCCTTAATTTCTCAGAACAAGAATAGACTGACGAGTTTCAGAAGGAAGGTCTTTGTTTCTGGCCATTTTGAGCCTGTAATCAAACCCACAAATGCTGACGCTTCAGATACTCAACTAGTCTAAAGAAGGCCAGTTTTATTGCTTCTTTAATCAGGACAACAGTTTTCAGCTGTGCTAACATAATTACAAAAGGGTTTTCTAATGATCAATTAGCCTTTTAAAATGATAAACTTGGATTAGCTAACACAACGTGCCTTTGGAACACAGGAGTGATGTTTTCTGATAATGGGCCTCTGTACACCTATGTAGATATTCCATAAATAGTCTGCCGTTTCCAGCTACAATAGTTATTTACAACATTAACAATGTCTACACTGTATTCTGTTATTTTAATGGACAAAAAATGTGCTTTTCTTTCAAAAACCAGGACAATTCTAAGTGACCCCAAACATTTGAACACTAGTGTACGTTGTTTTTCTTCAGGATTTTGGAAATTCTCCCGCGACCCCATTTTCATATCAGGTGACCCCACATGGGGTCACGACCCCAAGTTTAGGAACCACTAGTCTAACTGTAGGTAGTCAACTCCATCAAACTTATGGTAGTCAACTTTAGTCAACACCATCAACCTAAATGTAGTCAACTTTAGTTCTCCATCAAACTAAAGCTAGTCAACTTCGGTCAATTCCATATAACTAAAGGTAGTGAATGTACCTCAAAGTAATCAACTCTGCCTAGTCAACCCCCATCAAACTTAAGGTAGTCAACTCCGTCTAACTAAAGGTTTGGACTGTGCCTTTAATGCCTTTGTATTAGAGTATCCAGCAGTGCAGTGGCAAAGGCACTTTATTAATAATAGATTGCGTAAAGCATTCACAGTGGCACTTCTCCAAGTGCATTACATTGTACACCGATGTGGTGCATGCCAACTATTTTTGTGCTAGAAATCAGCTAACATAGCAGAGAGATGAGGAAGGAATGTTTTCCCATTTGTAAGCCGGGGATAACCAGGAAAGCAGGGTGGCATTAGGACTAGGTTATGAATTCAAGGTTAATGACAAATTACATGAATAACCTGAGTGCCACAGTCCTTTCTCGTCAAAATGACCTTTACATTGTTTATAATGTATTTCTTGTGTATTCACTAGCACTTTAAGCTGCGTTATCGCAGTGATTCTAATCCAACACAAGGGGATGCGCTAACACAAGCGGTCAGTATTAGGAAGGTGTTCGGTATACTCAGTGTGCATCGCTAGAGAGCATCACCATCTACTCGTGTGATTTTCCTCCAGCTGACCAATAATGGCACTGTTGAGTCGGACGAGGCAGAGTCGCTGACCCTGGACGATATCTCAGAGGACGACATCGACCTGGACAACACGGAGGTGGACGAGTACTTCTTCCTGCAGCCGATGACCACCAGGCGGCGCCGCGCTCTCCTCCGGGAGTCCGGGGTGCGACGCATCGACGTGGAGGAGAAGCATGAGCTGCGTGCCATCCGGGTGTCCCGGGAAGAGTGCGGCTGTGACTGCAGGGGGCTGTGCAACCCCGCGACCTGCGCTTGCAGCCTGGCCGGCATCAAGTGCCAGGTAAATGGAGCTGTGGTGAGGGTCTCCTGAATTACCTCTGTCTGTATGTTTGCCTGTTAAATGATAGCTGGCCCGCTATTGGTTGGCTGGATGTTTGCCTGGCTGTTTGCCTGTCTTTTTCCTTGTCTGTCTGTCTGTCTGTCTGTTTGACCGTCTGCTATGTCTATGCCTCTGTCTATGTGTTAGTTATTCATTGAAAATCGGAACCGTCCAGTTTTGGAGGCTAACTGAGGCGTTGGTTGTCTGTCTGTACAGGTAGATCGAATGTCATTCCCGTGCGGTTGCAGCAAGGAGGGCTGCAGTAACAGCACAGGCCGCATCGAGTTCAACCCCATCCGTGTTCGCACCCACTTCCTGCACACCATCATGAAGCTGGAGCTGGAAAAGAGCCGCGAGCAACAACAACAACCACAGGTCACCAATGGCAATGGTTACCATGGAGAACTACCAGTCAACGTCCCTGTCCAGCGTGCTCTGCAGTACCCCCTGATGTCTGACAACATCCCAGTCCTGCAGGCTCCCATCATGCACCTGCCAAGCGCCAGCGACGCAGAGCAGCATCTAGAAGAGGAAGTAGACGAAGATGAGGAAGACGATGAGGAGGAGTACGAGGATGAGGACGATGGTAGTAGTTTATGTAGCGGCCTCTCTGACTGCAGCACCGACAGCCTGCACACTAGTGACTCTGAGGAGGAAGAAGAGGAGGAGGAAGATGACTGTGAGTCTATGGAGGAGGGGGTGAGTGGACCCCCAGTCTCTCACACAGAGGTGGTTCCTCTCTCCTCTGTGTTGGGTTACACTGATGTCACACACACCAACACCAACCACGCTAACCCCAACTCATACTACCACAACCCTTCATCAGGGTACTACCAGATGGACAACTCAGCCAACTTGAACCCCACACCCAAAGCCCCTAGTGAAGCTTCCTCACTCCCCAATAGGCAGGGGGCCACAGATGGCCCCACGGTCGTGTCACAGGAGCAGCCTAAAACCACCTCCGAGCCGCACACAGACCACCTCAGCCAGATAGAGCGACTGTATATGCATTTTCCCCACACTGACAAAGCACCAGCAGCCAACGCCTGTTCCTCAGCCCCGCAGCAGAGCAACACTCCCCACAGTGGGGAGACTAGTACACTACACCATGAGCAGCCCTATCAGACACAGGTTAGCGTTTTTCATCATGAATCTTGTTCTAGAGGCAGCTCTGCGGAGTGGTCACTAGCTGGCACAGCCACAAAGTCATAAAATCAGATTTTAAACCTAACCTTAACCCTAAACGTAACCACACTGCTGACCCTAATGCCTAACCCTAACCTTAAGATCAAAAGCACATTTTTGTTTTCATATATTTTTACAATATAGCCAATTTTGACTCAGCAGCTGGCCTATCTAAAGGGAAATCGCTCAGTTCTGCCTCCAGGACAAGACTTATGACAATAATTGTCAATCTGCCTTTCAGACAGACATGAACGGTAATGATATTACACTGTCACTGAAGAATAGCACACGGTCTGAGGTATCTGTGGGGACTGAGGAGCAGCAAAGCCAGCGTTCTGTCAACGGGCTGGCTGAGGCATCCTCTCTCCTGCCTGAGAATAGAAGGGATCCACCCATTCTAGAGACTAACACTCGTCACTAGCATAGTGTCAGGTAGACTTGTGGCAAGTTCAATGAAACTGGTTAGTGTGATAAGTGAAATTAGCATTCCTTTGCAGCAAGTATGTACATTTGGATTAATGTGCTGACCAACTTAATTAAAGGGATACTACAGGATGTTGGCAATGAAGCCCTTTATCGACTTCCCCAGATCCAGTTGAACTTGTGGATACCATTTTTATGTCTCTGCATGTAGTTTGAAAGAAGTTGCTAACTAGCGTTAGCGCAATGACTGGAAGTCTATGGTACCAGATGCTAGCTGTGACCATAGACTTCAGTCATTGCACTAACACTAGTTAGCATTAGCTTGCAAAACTACCTCTAACTTCCTTTGTACTGGATGAAGGATGCAGTGACATAAAAATGGTATCCATGAGTTCATCCGACTGGGGAGGTAGATAATGGGCTTCATTGCCAAAATCCTGAAGTATCCCTTTACCAGTGAAACTACATGATGTCAATATCAATTTATTTTCTGTACAGGAATAATGCTGTTTTTGACCTATCCTAGAAACCGGGTCGCCCGTTTGATTGAATAGAACCTGAAGGACGGTGTTTGTTGTTTTTAACTCCCGATGAATGTACCTTTTTTAAAGTGAACGATTAGGTTGCAAAGGCAAGTTGTGGGGTTTTGCCTCAGAAGGATCTTTGCACATTATTGCGCACACAGTTTCCATGTCCTGGATCTGAGTGTCTAACAGCTATTGGACGATGACTGTGAAATAGTTAGAATTAAACAAAATGATTCCTTATTTCAACAATCTAACCATGTCGAATGGGAAAATGAAAAGATCATCTTATTTGAGTTAAATGAATGAGCTAAGATAGACGCTAGGGCTTGGACGATATCAGTAACGCGATACTTGTTGGTAGCGTGGCAATGAAACAAAACACGAAGCAGGTTGTCACCCAGACTCACATGTATTTATTTCCCATGCTATCGCACGCGTTATTTACATATAGCAGGTTTTTAAAAGACCAAAGAGTTTTGTCTGCTTCGTGTATTAAAAAAAAATTGCCATGGAAAAAATATTGCAATACTGGTATAGTCACAGCCTTAGTAGATTGAACTTTTATATGGGGTCAACTGGAAAATGTATATAGCTGCAGTTTATTTATGGCTATACAACGTTTATGTAATGTTATGTATGTTTTGATAATGCGAGCATGCTGTGGTTAGTATTGATGACAAATCAACACGATTTTGAGGTACTACAATTATTAAGTGTTGATCTCGTGTTTATTTGTGTTGTCTCATAGATGTTGAATACTTTGCATGTATTTTGTTAAAAGGAAACACGATGTTTAAAAATGAGTTTTTATATATATATATATATATATATATACAGTGAGAATGTCAAAAGGAAACAAATTAAATAACATTTATACTTTACATTAGATTGGACAATACTCCAAGATACTGTAGTTAGAGCCACAGACTTATAATCATCTCTAGTCGTACCATTACATTTAGGTCCAATTTCAAAAGGACCATGAAACTTGGAAGATGTACGTCGTTTGAAATCGATTTAAACGTCTTGCTGAATTTCATGAGACAAGCTATATTTTCAGTGCTGCTATTATGATTTGTTATCAAGCTTTATTGTCACATGCACAGGACACAGCAGGTGTAAAACAGTACAGGGAGAACCTTAATTGGGGGCTCTTTACCAAAAAACACGCAATAGCGGTAGTATTAGAGATAAGAAATAAAACACATGAAATAGGACAGAAGAAGAAAATAAAAGAAACAGGAGAATGGAGTTATATAACGTTCTTATATACAGGTCAGTACAGTGCCAGTACTGTTATTACAGTGTGCAGGGGTACTGGAGGGATTGAGGAAGGAATGGACCTACTCCATCACAGCATGTTCTTTGTCTCCTCTCTCTTTTCTCTATGTATCCAGTCTCTTCATCTAGCCCCTTTATGGTTCTCCTCGCTCTCTCTCGCTCTCTCTCTCTGTCTTTCTTGCTCTCTCACGCTCTCTTTCTCTTGCTCTCATGACCTCTCTCTTCTCTCTCCCATCCTGTGACATCATATCACATCAGCCAATGAGGTGGTGTGTAGCGTAAGGGTGCCAAAGCGTTCATGTTCAGGTGATCTATAGTGAAGTAAGCTACGTCTGTACCCGTCTCTGCTATTCTGCTGTAGATATGATTTTGTAGTCTATATTGTGGTAAATGTGAAACTGGGTATTTTATTGTGATTAATTCTCGCAGCAGTCTGTTGTGTCATGAAGGCCTTGGAGTTCACAGAGCTCATGTTTTTTTTTTTTTTTTACTTTGTCCCAAATGGCACCTTATTCCCTATATAGTGCACTTCTTTTGAACAAGGAAGTAGTACCCTTATAGGGTATTTGGGACACAGACGTCCTGTTCTGTTTAGTTTTGTTCCAGAATGTCTCTTTGTTTATCAAGACTGCCTAGAACTGGGGGCCTAAAATAGATTTTCTCTGTTTGTCTCTTCTTTTTTACACCAACATTTGTTCCTTTTTCCACAAACATCAGACTTTGAGAATAAATAACCAATGGAATAATTGTGTCCCTTGTCAATCATTTTGGTTACGGATTATTATGACCTTGACATTTTGTCAAGATGAATCATACATATCAGAAATGTAATCTATTGTTGTAATTATTAAAGGAAGACAAAATCTAAATACACAGAAATATTGCTGTTTCAGTTTATAGTTGTTGTTTTTTTAAGTCTGTGTCAACACCCATTTTTCAGTTCCAAATGTAGCCTCTGAAATCCCCAGAGAAAACCAGTGCCATGTTGTCTGTCCCGCCCACAGAGTCAGAGTGAGATGGATTCTCCGGAATGTGTCTGTTCCCCAGGGTAACACATAGCTAAGACTGCTGTCTTGCGCTCAAGACCGGAAGGTTGCAAGTTCAAACCCCCGAGCTGACAAGGTACAAATCTGTCGTTCTGCCCCTGAACAAGGCAGTTAACCCACTGTTCCTATGCCGTCATTGTAAATAAGAATTTGTTCTTAACTGACTTGCCTAGTTAAATAAAGGTAAAGAAAAAAAAGTACATTAGGTAATGCAACTGATCTCAGCAACGGATTATTCCAGGATGTACAGTGCCTTCGGAGAGTATTCAGACGCCTTGAGTTTGTCCACATTTTGTTAGGTTACAGCCTTATTCTAAAATTGATTAAAAAAAACAATTTTCCTCATCAATCTACACACAATACCCCATAATGACAAAGAACGTTTAGGCTCTGTCTGGGCCACTCAAGGACATTCGGAGACTTGTCCCGAAGCCACTCCTGCGTTGTCTTGGCTGTGTGCTTAGGGTTGTTGTCCTGTTGGAAGGAGAACCTTCGCACCCCAGTCTGAGTTCCTGAGCACTCTGGAGCAGGTTTTCATCAAGGATCTCTCTGTACTTTGCTCCGTTCATCTTTGCCTCAATCCTGACTAGTCTCCCAGTCCCTGCCACTGAAAAACACCCCCACAGCATGATGCTGCCACCACCATGCTTCACAATAGGGATTCTGCCAGGTTTCCTCCAGACGTGACGTTTGGCATTCAGGCCAAAGAGTTCAATCTTGGTTTCATCAGACCAGAGAATCTTGTTCCTCATGGTCTGAGAGGCTTTAGGTGCATTTTGGCAAACTTCCAAGTGGGCTGTCATATGCCTTTTACTTTGGAGGGGCGTCTGTCTGGCCACTCTACCATAAAGGCGTGATTGGTGGAGTGTTGCAGAGATGGTTGTCCTTCTGGAAGGTTCTTCCATCTCCACAGAGGAACTCTGGACCTCTGTCAGTGACCATTGGGTTCTTGGTCACTTCCCTGACCAAGGCCCTTCTCCACGATTGCTCAATTTGGCCGGGTGGCCTGCTCTAGGAAGAGTCTTGGTGGTTCCAAACTTCTTCCATTTAAGAATGATGAAGGCCACTGTGTTCTTGGGGACCTTCAATGCTACAAAAATTGTTTGGTACCCTTCCCCAGATCTGTGCCTCAACATAATCCTGTCTCGGAGCTCTACTGACAATTCCTTCGACCTCATGGCTTGGTTTTTGCTCTGACATGCACTGTCAACTGTGGGACCTTATATAGACAGATGTGTGCCTTTCCAAATCATGTCCAGTCAATTGAATTTACCAGAGGTGGACTCCATTCAAGTTGTAGAAACATCTCAAGGATGATCAATGGAAACATGAGTCTCATAGCAAAGGGTCTGAATACTTATGTAAATAAGGTATTTCAGTTTATGTTTAATGCATTTTCAAACATGTCTGTTTTTGCTTTGTCATTATGGGGTATTGTGTGTGTAGATTGCTGAGTTTTAAATGTATTAATCCATTTTTGAATAAGGCTGAATAAGGTATGTGGGAAAAGTCAAGGGGTCTGAATACTTTCTGAAGGCACTGTATGTATTGTTATTTAGTATAACGTCAGTTATAGCGAATACTATTGTGATCTTGTTCATACCTTCAAAAGTAGCGATTGTAGTGAATTGAGAAATATTCAGAAAATACATTAGGAACAAGGTCATAGGTTTTAAACTGACTGTCAAATCATAGTCTTTAGATGTCAGTCCCGTGCTATACCTCTATACCTGGATAGTTGACAACAGATTTAATCATGTCTAAATTATGGCTTAATGAGGAGTTCAGTGACAACATTGAAATAATCATTAGTACATGAATTAAAATATTATTACAATTACATAATACAAATACAAAAAAATTATAATAGGTTGTACGGTTTGACTCAATGGAACTTGATGACAAAACCAAAATTCCCTTGCTTACTGTGTTTGCCTATGGGGGGGTTATTGTTTATTGCCCATTTGTGCTGTTGCTGAGCAACTATTGCTAGGTAATCATGGAAATTATTCTGAAGAGTTCAACAGACATAATAACCTACTATAATGACATAATTTGAGTAGTTAATTGAGCACATAAGTTCAGCCTACTGCATGATTTGAGCCAGTCAACAAGCACTCATAGAACATGTTTATTGAAAAAGCTCATTGAAATCAGCCAGAAGTGCTACCCAGACTGTTCATGTGTCTCCCCACCTCTAGGTGGAGCCACTGACCTTGTTTTGCAGGCAGTCCTCTCTTTGGTGGCAGGCAGGTTAGGGTGTAAATTGGTCCTGTCTTCCCACCTCACAAAAGACGTGTATGGATTAAAGCGCAGGGATATGAAGGCAGTTCATCGATACTATGCATATACTGTAGTACTGTACAGTATAATAAGTGTATTACATGGCTTCTGATCATGGTGTTTATTTCTGATGCAGGGAAGGAGGGAAGGAAAGGGGTTGGGAAGGGTATGCCTGCTCGCAGCAAGGTATTGTGGGTAGGCAGTTGGGAAACACTACTGATCAATCAAGAGCGGGGGAGCTGTGATGTAAGGTTGCCAAGCAACAGCAGGGGAGAATCTGGCGGCAGGTTCAGCAAAGTGTTGAGAGGCAGTAAGGGCGGGGGTAATCTCAATCTCTTTCCCTCTGTATACAGCTCGTATACAGTATGTCTCCCAGCTGCCTATTGACCAGTCAACATGCTAACAATAGATTGCATAACGCAACAGTTCCATCTGACTGAAAATATTCTGTGTACAAAGAATTGCTTTCCAAAATCGGTTTTATTTTAGAAATCTTGATTTTGTGTTTTGTGGTCACATCTTTGGTTCTAACAAAAATGTCACTTGTCACACATTTGCAAATGTATACATTTCAGTGTCACATGAAGTTCAACCACATGGATGACCCCTTCAAACCAGATATACAGCAATATCCAGCAATCGTCATACCTTTCGCTTTTAAGCTAAGCTCTATCAGAAAGTAACAGGTGTGTAAAAACAAATATGTTCTTTATTCTTTAGAATGTTTCCATTCATGTTAGCAGATGAGCTGATACTAGTCCTGACCTGCATGCCCTTCACTAACACACTAGCTGAAGGAAAAAGGGCTGCCGATTGCTTTATGGCTCATATCTACAGAAATGTGGACCATACACGTGTTTCATGTGTCAATGTGTGCAGAATGTAAAACAAGTTGTAGAAAAATGGCAACCTAAACCTTACTTCAAAAAGCAACAGTAGCTACAGTAGAAGCACTATTTATGATACTTGTAATATAAGTAAACTGTGGACCCCCAGTCACACACACGCTCACATAATACCCTTTGGGGGTGGCCATTAAAAGCTAAACAAGTGCTCTTACATCAAATGAACGTGTTATGCATACTGTGGGTCTATATAGTACACCATACTATTTATAAATCGAACCAAATCACTATGTTGAAAGGATCAGGCTTTGAATTAAAGTCATTAATGAACTATGAGTACAGTGTGCAGCACAGACGAGTGCTAAACTCAACGCCAGGTGTCATATGCACGTATTATAATGGAGTTAGACACCGTTGAAAAAGACCATCAATGTGTTCCCTTTATTATATTTTTGTTAGTCACCTTTCTTTACAAGAGCGTTTCGACAGAAACAAGGAGTGGAGAGAGAGAGAGAGAGAGAGAGAGAGAGAGAAAGAGAAAGAGAGAGACAGAGAGAGAGAGAGAGAAAGAGAAAGAGAAAGAGAGAGAGAAAGAAGAGAGAGAGAGAAGAAAGAGAAAGAGAGAGAGAGAGAAAGAGAGAGAGAGAGAGAGAGAGAGAGAGAGAGAGAGAGAGAGAGAGAGAGAGAGAGAGAGAGAGAGAGAAAGAGAGAGAGAGAAAGAGAGAGAGAGAGAGAGAGAGAGAGAGAGAGAGAGAGAGAGAGAGAGAAGAGAGAGAGAAAGAGAAAAAGAGAGACAGAGAGAAAGAGAGAGAGAGAGAGAGAGAGAGAGAGAGACAGACAGAGAGAGACACAGAGAGAGACACAGAGACAGAGAGAGAGACACAGAGAGAGACACAGAGAGAGAGAGAGAGACACAGAGAGAGAGAGAGAGAGAGAGACACAGAGAGAGAGACACAGAGAGAGAGACACAGAGAAAGAGACACAGAGAGAGAGACACAGAGAGAGACACAGAGAGAGAGAGAGACACAGAGAGAGAGAGAGATTAAAATACATCTGTTGGACACATTGCTTTGTGACAATGAAGGTCTACGAAGATGAAGAAGATCTCATTGAATCCCTCCCAATGGATCTGTTGACATACATTCAGGATCTCTGTGTCCATGGGCGTGTTCATAGAAACAGCGTGGGGAGAACAACAGCAAATCATATAGAGGTACAGGATATATCTTTGCCAAGTGTCACCGATGATTGGTTGTGGAATTAAGCGTGTGCATAATGTAATGTTCACGTGGTGAGTAACCTGAACACCTGGGTTAGCTCCCCCGAGCTAAGTCTCAGACCTTACCTCAGCGGGCTAGCACAGTCTTGTGGTGTGCAGGAGACCCGGTTAGTTACATATACAGTATCTATGCTTATTCCCAGAGGGATACACGAAAACTGCGGCCTGAGCACAAAGAGTTCTGGGAGTAACAAAACGCATGTGGTGTTAGTATTGGGAACACGGATTTGTTAAGTCACTGAGTTTTGCTGTACATGGTGTTCTTAAAACCGTGAAAAGCAGTGGACACATTCTCACAATTACACGATAAAACATTCCTTACCATAAAAAAATAAAGAAGTTATACAAAAATGCAAGAACCTTAAGTAACACGGCGACCGTTATTCAAGACACTGGATGTATGATGGTAGCAGCAGCACTCGCTACAGAAAACTTCACAGTATACACAGGTGTGTCAGATAGTAACACTCAACAGAAAATCACAAGCGGTTACGCAACGGCTTTTTGAGTCGCCGTCTTTCACTTACTCCTGGCAGTGATACATAACAATAATCTTCCCCTGCCTTGTTACTATGTAACCCCCTGGAACAGTCCCCTTAAATGGCTCCAAACCTGCTCTCAGGCCTCAGCCTTAGCTAGCTACATATCAGTTTGGCCTAGCACCCAACACCACCACACACCCTACACCAACACATTAGCATTTAGCATTTAGCATACATCGATAATCCAAAACTGTAAACAAGTTTCCCTTCAAAGCAAACGTCTCAGTACTGATCATTTCTCCTCTTGTTCACTTGTTTATTTTGCTCTCTTAGATCTTTCTCCCTGTCCTCTTTCTCCCTCTGTTCTTTCTCATATTTGTCCTTTTCCGACTTTGTGGCACTGTTGTACGAAGGCAGCGAGGCGGTGGAGGACGTCATGTCCATTTTCTCTGTGGAGGTGGAGTTGTCAGCAAACTTCCCTATCACCAGCACCTCCTTGTCCTCCAGCTCGCACATCACGCTGCCTTTAGGCTGCTCCTTGTAGAGCTCTGCTGCTTTCTTCAGGGCGAGTCGGGCCAGGTAGCGCCTAAAGGACCTCTGGATCACCACGGCAGACATGTCTTCCTGCTTGCGCCGCAAGGTACTGGTGATGGGTTCGTAGGAGACTTTGGAGGGGTTGGAGGCCATGAAGCGCTCCTCCATCTGGCCCCGGAGGAGGTCCAAGCCTTCGCCCTCTCCCAGGACACGCTTGGTGAAGGCAAACAGGATGTCAAGGCAGTGGATGCGCTCCCCGCTGACCATGGGCAGATCCATTTTGATCAGCTGGATGTGGTTGGGCTTGGCCATTCGCAGCGGTGGGTCCAAAGCGTCTGCAAAGTCCGACAGCTTGTCGTACTCCACGAACTGCGTGGCGTCCGGGTCGAAGCGCTCCCACACCTCGTAGAACATCTCAAAGTCGTCCTCGCTCAGCGGCTCGGCCGACTCTTCGGTGGCCACGCTGAAGTTCTCCAGGATGACGGCGATGTACATGTTGACCACGATGAGGAAACAGATGATGATGTAGCTGACGAAGAAGAACATGGCCACTGGCGGGTTGCCGCAGTTTCCCCGGTACAAGGTGCCCGGGTGCTCAATCTGGCTGTCACAGTCGGGCTCCTTCTTGTTGAGGATGGGCGCCAGGAGGCCGTCCCAGCCCGCCGACGTGGTGATCTGGAACAGGCAGAGCATGCTGTTGCCGAACGTCTCGAAGTTGAACATGTCGTCGATTCCCGCCTCGTGCTTGACGTAGGCGAAGTTGGACATGCCGAAGATGGCGTAGATGAACATGACCAGGAAGAGCAGGAGGCCAATGTTAAACAGGGCAGGAAGTGACATCATCAAGGCGAACAAAAGCGTCCGGATGCCCTTGGCGCCCTTGATGAGACGGAGGATGCGGCCGATTCTGGCAAGTCGGATGACTCGGAATAACGTTGGGGAAACAAAGTACTTCTCAATCAATTCTGATAAAAACATACCTGTAAGGACAGAGACAAAAACCACACCAATTAAACACATACAATTTCTCAGTTACAACTCCAAACATTCTGAATGCTACATTTTGATTCAAAAGACTACGAAGAGTCAGGGTTCTTACCTACGATTGAAAGGATGACAACGACAAAGTCAAACACGTTCCAGCCAATGGTGAAGTAGTAATGGCGGAGGGATATCATTTTGAGCGTACACTCCCCAGTGAAGAGCACTATAAAGACAAAGTTAATCCAGTGGAGGATTTTTTCCCTCTCTGGTGTCTGGTCATCCTCTTCCACCATCATAGTGACCATGTTGAGGCAGATGAGGATCATGATGACAATGTCAAAAGCCTGCTTTGTTACGAAGTCAAACACACAGCCTTGGAATGCATTCTAGAACGGAAAGACAGATGAAGGGAGAGAGAGAAACAGAGGTAGAGAGCGATAGAAATATATATATTTTTAATGATCATTATAGTGAGAATTCAAAATAAATATTGATTTACAATATTTGTTATTTTGCTATGAGAAATCAGTCTTAAATATTCGTTCTTAATCAGTCTTGAATATTTGAGCTACTGTTTGTGTGAATGGTTATTGTAATATCAATAGGTGTCAATATCAGTGTCAAACCGTTGGCCTGGGAATAGGCTTCTGGGGCTTCTTGGAGCCGAGCTTCTTCATGGCATTGTAGTACTTCTTCTGTTCCTCTGTCATGAAGATGTCCTGACCTCCAAAGTAAAGGGAACAATACAAAACCTGGTAAAAACCCAACACATGTACACCCAGAGCATGCATGCATGTCTCTGTCTGTCTGTCTGTCTGTCTGTCTGTCTGTCTGTCTGTCTGTCTGTCTGTCTGTCTGTCTGTCTGTCTGTCTGTCTGTCTGTCTGTCTGTCTGTCTGTCTGTCTGTCTGTCTGTCTGTCTGTCTGTCTGTCTGTCTGTCTGTCTGTCTGTCTGTCTGTCTGTCTGTCTGTCTGTCTGTCTGTCTCTCCCTCTCTGTGTCTGTCTGTCTGTCTCTCGCTCCAGTTTCTTTCAGTCATTGTTAGCTCAGGGCAAGGCACCCTTTTCAGATCTCTCTTTCTCATCCCTCTCTTCTCTCGATATCTCTCATGCTATTTTACGCTCTCTCCTCTTTCTCCTTGATCTTTCTTTCTTTCTTTCTTTTTCTCTTGTCTCCTCTGTCTCTGTATTATAGAGACTGCATTCACAGTGTTAGCTCTCTTAACAACTGGAAGGTGAATGTGTGTGTGTCTGACTCATATGCCTGCTGTATTATGAATCATCTCTCAGCTAGCAGCAGGTTAGCTGAGAGATGTGCTAACAATATCGCAGTGTAAACGAACACCTGGTCACTACTGCACAACTAATCAAATGGCAACCCAGACTATTTGCATTGCCCCCGCCCCACCCCTCCCCCTCTTTGATACTGAATACGTATCTTTTTCTTCTGTTGGTTGAAGTTGTCAATGATGACACCAATGAAGAGGTTGAGAGTGAAGAAGGAGCCAAAGATGATGAAGATGACGAAGTACAGATACATGTAGAGGTTCTGTTCATATTGGGGCTGAAGCTCCACCTGAAACACAAACAAGAAAGATACAGTAAAATGTCTAATCATAGCGCATATTACACCATATTCAAGTCAAACCCTTATTGACAGGTCATTCCTAAGAGAAAAAAAACACTTTTATTTTTATACAAAAGCCACGAAAACCCCATCAAATGTCAGCTCCAAACCTTAAATGCAAGAGTCAACCTGACTTTAAACTGTCAGCCATTCACCATGACCAGAGCCCCAAAGAAACACTTACATTACGAGAGTCCACAGCTGCGTACATGATGTCCATCCAACCTTTGAACGTTGCCTAGGAGCAGAGAACAGAGAACAGAATGAGTTACTCTCTGAGGGGTCACTCTCGAGTGGTTACTTACATCTGACTTCCCTGTTCCCTAGCTGCAGCCCTGCAGTCAGCCTCCGCTTCACTACTTTTAGTTAAGGAGAGCTATTTTGGTAGCAGGAAGAAAATATGAAATGAACAGTCTCAACACTCTGTCAAAGGTGCATAGCTACAGGTGAAGTTAACATACACCTTAGCCAAATACATTTAAACTCAGTTTTTCACAATTCCTGACATTTAATCCAAGTAAAAATTCCATGTCTTAGGTCAGTTAGGATCACCACTTTATTTTAAGAATGTGAAATGTCAGAATAATAGTAGAGAGAATGATTTATTTCAGCTTTTATTTCTTTCATCACATTCCCAGTGGGTCAGAAGTTTACATACACTCAATTAGTATTTGGTAGCATTGCCTTTAAATTGTTTAACTTAGGTCAAATGCTTCGGGTCACAAGCTTCCCACAATAAGTTGGGTGAATCTTGGCCCAATCCTCCTGACAGAGCTGGTGTAACTGAGTCAGGTTTGTAGGCCTCTTTGCTCGCACATGTTTTTTCAGTTCTGCCCACAAATGTTCTATAGGATTGAGGTCAGGGCTTTGTGATGGCCACTCTAATACCTTGACTTTGTTGGAAAGTGCAGGTTTTCCTCATGTTTTGTTCACTCAATGTAAATTAACATTATATACACATTTCATAATAACTACACTTTTAAACCAGATTTAAAGGATAATCTTCCTGAGCAATGTAAAACGGCAATAGACAACTGTCCCACTCACCACTTGCAACAAGGCCAAGTACCCGGCCCCGACATTATCAAAGTTGATCTTGACATTCTTCCATCGGGCGCTGTCATTGGCCAGGGCCAGACAGTCGCTCTTGTTGTTGACCACCTCGATGGGAAAGGTCTCGTCGTTGGTGGTGTTGACGCAGTGATAGTACTTCCCTGCGAACAGATTGACGCCCATGATGCTGAAGATGAGCCAGAAGATGAGGCACACCAGCAGCACGTTCATGATGGACGGAATGGCACCCAGGAGGGCGTTCACCACCACCTGTCAAATCACAGATGACACGGTTAGAGGGCTCGGTCAAACCGGTTCGCTGAGGTTTCTCTGGATAGGACTAGAAAGTAATGTGACCCAAGTTGTTGAGTGAGATAAAGTTGAAGCTGAAATGCACACTCTTGTTGCTCAAGAAAACATGCATTTCTAGGCTTAGCCAAGAAACCTGGTTACCATAGATGATAACATATGTAATAATAATATAATCATACATGTATAGGGAGGGTTAATAGAGCCGGTAATATGGAGATATTGTGTTAGGTTTAGGAACACATAAGAATATGTGTACAGTATTTTCACTGTGTTATTTTCACTACAAAGCATGTTACTAGCACTACCACAGAGGGTTAGCGAGAGTTTGACAGTTAACTATTTGAGGAAAGGAAAAGGGAGGAGACGCTCTTTCAAAGGAGTGGCGGCGGAGCACATTTAACCACTCAAAACAGAAAAAAAACCTTAGAAGAGTCAGGATGAAGTCACAACAGTGTTTTACTGCAAATGAAAAGACACACAAAGAAAAAATATTTACACATCAAAAGGCCCCACACAAGCAACATCGAGGCAGAGCAGTGTCAGAGAACATCGATATAGAATCTATCGACACAATGTGGAGAAAGTCATGCAGATACACACAACGAGAGACGTATCTCGAAATCCAGCTCTATACACAGGCATGCATCCATTTAAAATACATCGCTGGTTCCTATTTTCCTCCTTCTAGAGGCCTAAGCCACTTAAAAAGGACTGCGGCTAAGAATTCTACATGATGTCAAATGTAACAAGGCATTACTCTCCTAAAATAAGTTACATTTAGTTATGACATTTAGTTATTTTCAAGAGACTCAATTGCTGTGGCCTTTCTATCGTAACAAATATCCTAAAAGCTGCTCGAGAGGCTCTTTCTGATTGCAGTTCAGTATGAAACATGTTCTCCAGTAACCCTTACCCTCATGCCCTCGAACCGCGACAAGGCCCTCAGGGGTCTTAAGGCCCGCAGTGTTCGTAGGGACTTGATGGCACTCAGCTCAGAGTAGCCTAACGCATTGGCTACCAAGCTCACCAGAGACACCTGAGAGAGAGAGAGAGAGAGAGAGAGAGAGAGAGAGAGAGAAAGAGAGAGAGAGAGAGAGAGAAATAAGCAATGTCAGGAGAGACATTTGCACAAGGAGAGGTATGTGTGGCACATGGGTAAAAAAATGTAATGTGATTTCCATTCATTTCAATTGGTGAATGAATGATCACAGAATTAATCAAATCACTTTCAATTGCTTGCCAAAGCTAAGATTTGAATGAATCTACTGACAAAGCCCGTTCAAGGTCACCATGTGTGTACGGAGATCGCATACAACTCCAGCAAATGCATACATCAACAATGAGGAAGTCCAGCCAACACCAGGCGTTGGTGAAGTACTTCTTGAATCCGTAGGCCACCCACTTCAGCAGCATCTCCAGGATGAAGATATAAGTGAAGACTTTGTCTGCGTACTCCAGCACTACCTTAATGGTCTTCCTCTGCTCTATGTAAATGTCTTCAAACGCCTACACGGAGACACAAACAAGGAATCAAGCATCAGATAGTTGACAGTGTCTGAGGTCTGGGCTAAGGTCATGTTTGTCAAGTGTTTTGAGTCACACACAGTAGGTTGGTGTTTTTTGGGTCAAATGTAGAGGCTCTGAGTTTTTTCTGAACACAAGACCTGACCAGGAAATACTCTGGGCCCTAGTTATACATATGGATCAGAGTTTTCCCTGTCCAGACTCAACCCTACTGAGGAGTACACTCTGATCAATCAACATTTCAGTTTTCAGTTCAAAGCAGAAGGGTCAGGCTAACCAAGAAGCCATAAAGCTCATCTTCACTCTACATCAAAGTAAGCAGACTGTAATTATTTGACACTCCCATTGTGATGTAAAGACAACTAGAGCACACGTTTACTTGACTTTTCTTAAAGGAGCGGTACAACATTACACAGGCCAGGTGAGCAGCAGCCACTCACCAGAGCTCCACTGCTGAGCAGGATCATGAAAATGATTAAGGTCTCGAACCAGTTGTGTTCCACGATGATGAAACACGTCTTCCTCAAGGTCCACCACATCTTCCACTTGCCCTGCTCAACGTTGACCTGGCAACACTGGAACCTGAGCACACAGCCTGGGAGAGACAGAGAGAGAGAGACAGAGAGAGAGAGAGAGAGAGAGAGAGAGAGGGAGAGGGAGCGAGAGAGAGACAAGAGAGAGAGAGACAGAGACAGAGAGAGAGACACAGAGAGAGAGAGACACAGAGAGAATCAGAGAGAGAGACACAAAGAGAATCAGAGAGAGGGAGAGACAGAGAGAGACAGAGAGAGAGAGAGAGAGAGAGAGAGAGAGAGACAGAGAGAGAGAAGACTTGCTTTGGCAATGTTAACACATGTTTCCCATGCCAATAAAGCCCTTAAATTGAATTGAATTGAATTGAGAGAGTCGATAAAATAATGCCTTGTCCTTGACTGAAACAAAACTGTCCTCCCATTTTTCAAACAGTTGCCCCCCTATCAGAGCTCGGAATTCCCTTTAGACTACTTCTAATGTTTGAAAGGACAAAGTATGTCAAAGATAAAGCTTCTGTCTCTGTCAGTCTCTCTCAAACCTTCCTCTCGCCAGCCCCTCTCTCCTCTTCCTCATCCTCTCCCCCAGATCCTCCCTCCCTCCCTCACCATCAGTGAAGCAGTTCTCTGGGTCCTCTGACTCCTCGTCCTCCAGCTCCACTGACTCAGCTCCATCCCCCGGGGGCCCGATATCCACCGAGCTGCCCTCCGACGAGGTAAGTTGCCGGGACTCTACAGGTAGCTTCTATACGGGGGGAGAGAACCAGCACGTTTAACCAGACAATGTCTACAGTAACACAGCCCCAGCCCTTCTCACCAGCTCCCTCCATAGAGGAGAAAACCTTCTGAGCTACTAGAGATCTTGAGATTCTTGCAATGGTTCATTCTCCATTGTCATGGACTGTAACAGTACAGTAGTCCCACCAGATACTTTGGTCTGGACTGGAGACATGACTTTGGCTTAAATATAAACTCAAGAGTTGGACCCGTTTCATCATTATAATCATCATTACATGCAGCGTCGATCAAACGTACCTACAGGCTTGAGATCAGTTTGATCAGGGGATATCCAATCACACAGCACCTGGTAGCAACAATACACGCTACAGGGAGAGGTTGGTGTTACAATGCACTGTGGGTATGTTTGATATCGGCTCAGACAGTCGAAGGGGGCATGCAGTATTCCAGTGCATTTCCAATCCTGAAATCGGAAAACAAGCAAGAGAACGTGGGCTGACGGATTTTCATGTCCACTGAAAAATGGCCCAGGATTTGATTGGTTGATAGCCCCATCGATCAAAAGACGATAGCGAATCATTTCCCCCCTCTTCCCTCCCTCCCCCGAAATACTGAACATTCTCCTCTTTGACATGAAAACACATTTTTTTGCCCACCCTTAAAAAAAAACCAGTGTTCACAAGCTTCGGTCTCTGTTTCGGGAAAATAAATGGGTATTACCACGTTAGCTAACCAGCAAAACCCAGTACTGTGCACTGTTTACAAGACAGCATGTGGTCTGGAGCTATCAGATGATAATAATATCATGAATTCTAATATAACATTAGATGCAGTGTGACCATGCTACCCAGAAAACATACAGGGGAGACACAGCTAAATGGGGTACTCTGTTGTGATTATCCACTGTAGACTAAGAGGAAATGTCCCACCAAGAGGAAATCATGTTGGAGGAATCTCTGGGGCTGACTAGTACTACTGTCCTTATTCTTTGCTATTGGCAGGATAAGCGTTGGATTATAATGCACACTTTGACATTAGAGCCCTGCAATCCATGCAAGTCATCCATAATACAGTACTAGAGATATTTTTATATACAGTGCCTTGCGAAAGTATTCGGCCCCCTTGAACTTTGCGACCTTTTGCCACATTTCAGGCTTCAAACATAAAGATATAAAACTGTATTTTTTTGTGAAGAATCAACAACAAGTGGGACACAATCATGAAGTGGAACGACATTTATTGGATATTTCAAGAAATCACAGTGCAGGTGCATTTATACGGAGACTTGATTACACACAGGTGGATTGTATTTATCATCATTAGTCATTTAGGTCGACATTGGATCATTCAGAGATCCTCACTGAACTTCTGGAGAGAGTTTGCTGCACTGAAAGTAAAGGGGCTGAATAATTTTGCACGCCCAATTTTTCAGTTTTTGATTTGTTAAAAAAGTTTGAAATATCCAATAAATGTCGTTCCACTTCATGATTGTGTCCCACTTGTTGTTGATTCTTCACAAAAAAATACAGTTTTATATCTTTATGTTTGAAGCCTGAAATGTGGCAAAAGGTCGCAAAGTTCAAGGGGGTCAAATACTTTCGCAAGGCACTGTATATAAATATATCATCTATATGCTGATTTGTCTCCCGAGTGGCGCAGCGGTCTAAGGCACTGCATCTCAGTGCTAGAGGCGTCACTACAGACCCTGGTTAGATTTCCAGGCTGTATCACAACTGGCTGTGATTGGGAGTCCCATAGGGCGGCGCACAATTGGCCCAGCATCGTCCGAGTTCGGGTTTGGTCGGGGTAGGGGAGGGTTTGGCCGGGGTAGGGGAGGGTTTGGTCGGGGTAGGGGAGGGTTTGGCCGGGGTAGGGGAGGGTTTGGCCGGGGTAGGGGGATGTTTGGTCGAGGAGTAGGGGGGTTTGGTCGAGGAGTAGGGGGGTTTGGTCGAGGAGTAGGGGGGTTTGGTCGAGGAGTAGGGGGGTTTGGTCGAGGAGTAGGGGTTTGGCCGGGGTAGGGGGTTTGGCCGGGGTGTAGGGGAGGGTTTGGCCGAGGGGTAGGGGAGGGTTTGGCCGGGGTAGGGGAGGGTTTGGCCGGGGTAGACCGTCATTGTAAATAAGAATTTGTTCTTAACTGACTTACCTAGTTAAATAAAGGTTACATACATTTTTTTTAATGCAATACAGTGTTCTGTGTACTGTATGGTGAGAAGGTCTAGCTTAGCTCCGTAGGTTGGAATCCCTGTCCTGTTTTCATTGATAAAACATGGTGCAATGTCTAGGGAGTTTGGGGTGTCTGGCTGGCTGGCTGGCAGACAGAGGAGTAACATGCCATCAGTACTCGACAGTGCAGCAGGTCTGATTGCCGTGGGACCCAGCTAATACGTAGTGGGAACAATGGAAGCATGCTGCCCTGCCCGCTCCACGCCCCTCCCGCCCCGAGATGCACAATGTTCCAGAAGGAGGGGTGGCGCTCTCTCTAACTCTTTCTTTCTCTCTCTACACCACTCTCTCTCTCACACATATTATATCCCCCCTCTCGCACATGTTCTCTATTCCTTCCTTCCTCACCCTCTCTATACCTCTCTCACACACATTCTACCTCTCTCTCTCTCACACACATTCTACCTCTCTCTCTCACACACATTCTACCTCTCTCTCTCACACACATTCTACCTCTCTCTCTCTCACACACATTCTACCTCTCTCTCTCACACACATTCTACCTCTCTCTCTCTCACACACATTCTACCTCTCTCTCTCACACACATTCTACCTCTCTCTCTGTCTCACACACATTCTACCTCTCCCTCTGTCTCACACACATTCTACCTCTCCCTCTGTCTCACACATTCTACCTCTCCCTCTGTCTCACACACATTCTACCTCTCCCTCTGTCTCACACATTCTACCTCTCCCTCTGTCTCACACACATTCTACCTCTCCCTCTGTCTCACACATTCTACCTCTCTCTCTCACACACATTCTACCTCTCTCTCTCTCACACACATTCTACCTCTCTCTCTCTCTCACACACATTCTACCTCTCCCTCTGTCTCACACACATTCTACCTCTCCCTCTGTCTCACACACATTCTACCTCTCTCTCTCTCACACACATTCTACCTCTCTCTCTCACACACATTCTACCTCTCCCTCTGTCTCACACACATTCTACCTCTCTCTCTCACACACATTCTACCTCTCCCTCTGTCTCACACACATTCTACCTCTCTCTGTCTCACACACATTCTACCTCCCCCTCTGTCTCACACACATTCTACCTCTCCCTCTGTCTCACACACATTCTACCTCTCCCTCTGTCTCACACATTTTCTCATCCGGCTTGCTTCCGTCCTTTCCGTCTCCCTCCCTCTCTCTACTCTTTCACACATCTTCTCCTTCTCCCTCCTTCCCAGTCTCTCTCTCTCTGCCATCTCTCTCTCTCTTTGTTCAGGGTGAAGGCTATATATAAATTGAGGGTGCCCTCCTGCCATGCCTTAGGAAGGCAATATGTAATTTGTGTCTTGATTTCAATTGTTTGCTATAACTGTTGCATCAGTATGGTATGGCTGACGGTATGCCACCACTAATCTACCAGGGTTTCAAAGAGACTAATATTCAGACTCCAAAACATTCGCTAGATCTGCACAGGGAGAAAATGTAACCCTCGTGATCTTAACCTACAGTACTTTGGGCAAAATTAATTAATTTAATCTTTGTCTCTTCCTCTCCTCATTTTCTCTCTTCATCAATTCTCTGTTATTTTGTTTCCAATCTTGGGGTGTACAATGTGAATCACCTCCAAAATCAATACAAACCAAGCAAGGAAATCAAAAACAAGTCACATGACTCCACCTATCAATGGGAAAAGTGGGTGCAGCTCATTCATAATGGTGTGGAAAGTACAAAAAAGCCTGATGATCAAATTAGAAATAAAAAATGAGATAAAATACAAAGCAGGTGGGGGGGGGGGTTTATTCAGGCAGAGAATGAAAAAATAGGCAATCCATTGAAACAAATGCAAGACAAGTATTGGTTGGTTCTGTTAAATGGCATAGGCAGTCCTCATGGTTAGTGCTATGTAGTATAAAATGGTCTTACAAGTCTCCTCTCTCTCACTGACAACCTTGTGAGCGTCTGTAACACAGCTGCAATAACAAACGGTGGGTTAAGCAAGGTAATGTGATACAACCATGAGCCAGCACATAATGTACAGTACAACCTCTATGTCTGTTTTCATCAGCTGCCAGGCACATAGCGACACAGGTTATCAGCGTCCACACACATCCATGAGCCTCCACACACATCCGTGAGCCTCCACACACATCCATGAGCCACCCCACACATCCATGTGCCTCCACACACATCTATGAGCCTCCACACACATCCATGAGCCACCACACACATCCATGAGCCTCCACACACATCCATGAGTATACTCAGTCAACCAGATAACACACACACACACATCAGCCCATTATAGATATCTAATGAAAACATCCAGAAATGACCTGCTACTTGCGCCATAGGCCATTCTGACTCATTATCTGTAGTGACTGTACTGTTGTCTTATGCAACGTCATTGTTTTGATGCTTAGGGCTTTATAAAAGTACACTACAGCTCCCTGGATAGTAGACTAGGCTCGAAAGACATGATGCAATGACTCAATGAGTCAGCAAAATATCTAGTTGGTAACTGCCTCTGGAAAGTCTGGACTTCTCAGATTCTATCCATTGATGTGTAGTGGTAAAAAAAGAATAGCTGAACAAAGTAACGCTGTCTATATTTTCAATGCATTTTTCCTCTTTAGCTGGGTAAACGCCTGGCGAGATGAAAAGGTTTGTGAACGTTGATTATGTCCCTTCCACTTCACCACTGATTCTGTTTACAGATCTACGTCAAACACAGCAGACCTTGGTCAAATACATATGACAAAAACGTTGAAATACCATAGAGTTGCGCTGTATTTAGCTTGCCTGACAAAATGGAACCAATGGCACAGTCCCAAAAGTGTAAACCAATGGAATAGTCCAACATTTTTAATCCAATAAGCCTTGTTCAACCATCCTGATCTCCCGAGCTCACATTCTGTTTCACTACACATGACATGAAACGGGATCACACATGGTTAGTTATGGTTCACAAGGCTAGTAAACCAATGGAATTGTCCCAATAGTGTTAAATAATGGAATCATCCCAAAAGTGTAAACCAATGGAATTGTCCCAAAAGTGTAAACCGATGGAATAGTCCCAAAAGCGCCCACTCTGCTTAAGGTCAAGCTAAATCACGGCACCTCCAGTATTTGACAGTGTATTTGACCCAGATGTGACACACAGACACCACTCAAAGCTAACACAGACACCACTCAAAGCTAACACAGACACCACTCAAAGCTAACACAGACACCACTCAAAACTAACACAGACACCATTCAAAACTAACACAGACACCACTCAAAACTAACACAGACACCACTCAAAACTAACACAGACACCACTCAAAACTAACACAGACACCACTCAAAGATACCACAATTAAAAGATGTGATGGGACTGTGCTTGTTTCTACTGAACAGAGCAGCACAGGGTCTCTAGTCAAACCTCTTACCTCTTTGCTGCCCATCGACATTTCCTCGGAGGCCGAGTCGCTGCTGAAGTCCTCCGTGATAGCGGTCTCAAAGTCTGACTCGCACACCGCGATGGGCACACTCACCGTCAGGCTGGGGTTGTGGATGAACGACATGTAGTTGCACTCCTCCTTCGGGTAATTCTCCGTACTATCTCCTAGCCCCACTCCCAACCCCCCTCCGGGCCGCCCGTTCCCCTCCTTCAGATAGACCCCACTCGGATCTTTACTGATCTCGACCAACGTGTGATTTGAGATGCAGTTGCCCCCCTTGCCGTTGATGGAGCTGTGGAGCTCGTCCAGGGGCTTGCCCTCCTCCAGTGACTCCTCCTTGACCCCTTTGGTGGCTCCGCCCCCGAGGAACAGGCTCTGAATGACCTGTCGGATGGTCACCTTGACCCAGGCCACGCCCCTCTGGATGCGGCCCACAGCGATCTGCAGGTTGTTCATCTCGCTGTCGTCGTCTGTGGCCGCCAGGTTGTCGGCGCTAAAGGAGCTGAGCAGCAGGGCCAGGAACAGATTCAGGACCTGCAGAGACAGAGGGAGGAAAGGACCAGGAGGGAGGATAGTTGGAGGACATTCTGATCTGGGTTCAGTTGTTCATTTGTAGATTCAGGTCAAATTGAAAATTGCATTTCACGTGAATATGGCAATGCTTAAAACATATCTGCTGTCCCAGATATTGACCACAAAAAGATTCATCACAAGTACAGTGATATCATCCATAGGTATGGGGATTCTGGGATATACAATGACGACAGTACAACCACCTACCACCAGGTTCCCTATAACCATGACCATCAGGAAGACGATGAGACACATGCTCTGGCCAGCCACCTCCATACAGTCCCACATGGTCTCGATCCACTCCCCACACAGCACCCGGAACACGATGAGGAACGAGTGGAAGAAGTCGTGCATGTGCCAGCGGGGCAGCTGGCAGTTGTCTGCGATCTTACACACACACTCCTTGTAGCTCTTGCCGAACAGCTGCATGCCCACCACGGCGAAGATGAACACGATGATGGCTAGGACCAGTGTCAAGTTACCCAGCGCTCCCACTGAGTTACCGATGATCTTGATCAGCATGTTCAGGGTGGGCCAAGACTTGGCCAGTTTGAACACCCTCAACTGTTGACAAGAAGAATCACATCAGGAGTTCATTTTGTTGTCCCCGGTTGTGACTACGGTATTAATATCTAGCAAGCATCAATCAACAAAGGGTGAAGATGAATATTACCACTGTATCAAGGAGTACGTAAAAGAAAGGGCATCTGTTATTCCGCTAAGGAATAGTTATGTCTCCCATAGAAATGTGTCAACTAGAATGTACACAATCTGCTCTGACAGGGTCGACTCGGGAGAAACTGGTGTCAGAAGTGGGATCTCACCAATCGGAAAGACCGGAGCACAGACAGGCCCTCTACATTGGCCAGGCCGAGCTCCATCAGACTCAGACTGACGATGATGCCGTCAAATATGTTCCATCCCTGTTGAAAGTAGTAGTAGGGGTCCAGAGCGATTAGCTTGAAACACATCTCAGCCGTGAAGATGCCCGTGAACACCTACACAGAGACAGAGGCAGTAGTTAGATTTGAGCTTAGGTTAGACACACTTCCATAGACTGAGTGTTAATGGTTGTGTGGGTAGTGTGTGGGTTAAGCTTGGCTAGCCATACTTATTTTGGACCTATGGATAGTGGATAGATGTACATCGCTGTATACAGTTTCAATAGTATGTGGCCAACTTGGTGGCGGAATCTTCTAAAATAGACTTAGACAATGAAACTGTGGAAAATAACAGATTGGGGATTTGGAATGTGCCACGTGTGACTTTGAGGAGAAGCTATATCAGGTGCAAGAGATTTTCCTTACAAATTCATTACACATGAAAAAAGCAGCAGCGGACATTTCGGAACTTTTATCAACCAGACCTGTACATCCAGGAATGGATCTCTATCATTTGTAACTGTTTTTGATGTATGTATTGTGAAGTATTGTTCAATAGATGGACTATGTAAGGCATGTATTCATCTGTGTTTCTATTTCACGATTCATTTTGACATATGCTATCAGATTGCTGAGTAAATGGTTTGGGAGTAAGAAAATATCTAAATATATACGATGCATTGTATGAAGAAAAAAATATACAATTAGAAATGGCCGTTAGGGGGAAAAAAACACCCCAGTAACAGCCTATCTTTAACAGCTTGATATTTCGATAAAGCCTTGCCAGTTTACCTCAATAATGTCGAACACTCACCAAGTTCCCGACAGAGAGGACGTGGTTGAACTCCGTGGTCATGGGATAATGTTCCATGGCCATGAACAGGGTGTTGAGGACGATGCAGACGGTGATGGCCAGGTCCACGAAGGGGTCCATCACCACCGTGTTGACGATCCGCTTGAAACTCAACCACATAGGACAGCAGTCCCAGATCAGATAGGTGTTGGCAAACTTATACCAGCATGGTGGACACTTCTGCCTGGACTCTTCAAGCTCTGGAAAGGGTTAAAACAGACACATTTTAGTGACACTTTCTAATGTCATTTTCCCTCCTTTAAAAAAAAACGATTTAGTCATTTAGCAGACGCTCTTCTTCAGAGCGACTTACAGGAGCAATTAGGGTTAAGTGCCTTGCTCAAGGGCACATCGACGGGGCACAGACAGATTCTTCACCGTCGACTCAACTAAAGGTTGTTGTAGGCTATGGGTCTTCAAGATGTTTGGTTCATCAGTATAGTATTATAACATATTATTTGAGAACTTGTTGTGACACCAACCCTCCATGGTGTTGGTGAGAATACTGGCCACACTCATAGCTCTGGCTCTGGCTGGCTCATCTAGGTAGGCCATGGAAGCCTGGCGAGACCTCCTCTTCTTCAGCCTCATCTCAGAGTCAGTGGTCGTCCCCTGGAGACAAAGAAACATCTGGAAGAGTTATTCAGTGTATGGACTAGGTGGCCTGTAAGGGACCATAACCACGACTATACCATCTATGTGGGGTTCACTTCAAATAGTATTTATTTTCTGTCAAATACTTTAGATGGGCAATGGAACCAATAGAATAATCCCAAACGTGCAAACCCGTGTCATCTGGCTCAACCAAAAGAAAAGTAATACTATTTGGAGCCTGGACTGATAAAAACTATAGCTCACCTCAGGCAGGAGCAGTCCTACAGGCGAGGTGGGCACCGAGGTCCCTCCCACTAGCGAGACGACGCCGTTACAGTCCACGGTGCAGTGCATCTTGCCGTTGGCGGGCAGCAGGACGCGCTGAGGGGCCAGGCTAGTCTGACTGACCGTGCTGGAGCGGCGCTCAACACGGCAAGGCACGAACAGGGAGCCGCGGCGGCTGTCGGTGTCCTCGAACGTGCTCTGCTCGTCGTCGGCGAAGTCGTTATCGGAGACCACATCGCGGGCGCGGCCTCGGAAGCTAAACAGGCTAGCCCGGCTGTTCCTCCTCGGGGAGAAGAGGGAGCCGCGGATACTGAGGAGAGACTGGTGGAAGGGGAGAAGGAGGAGAGAGAGAAAGGTATCAGTACTGAGAAAGAGGAGGAGGATGGAGGTGATAGAGACGATGAACCAGAAGAAGGGAGATCAACATGATTGGAGTGGCTCAGAGGACACTCTGCCCAGTGGAGTGATGAGGAAGATGATGGTAATGAGGACAATGGTGACTAAGACAATGGCCCTTTCCCCTCACTGTGTACTCGCCTGGTTGGGTGAGGAGCATCTCTTCTCGTAGGACAGCCGGTTGGCATCTATCGAAAACCGGAAGCTTAACCTCTTGATACTGTCCTCCGACTCGGACTTGTGGAACTTCTCGTGCTCGCCCCTCTCTTTTCTCTTCTTCTGACGGTTCATTCTCTCCTTGGCGCTTTTGGAGCTGAGTTTGGAGGTCCCTGAGGAGGCTTCTGAGGAGGGCCCCCCTCTCCCGCTGTACTCTTCGTGGCTCTCTGTGGTTGCTGCCGCGGCAACCTGCCAGCCAATCACACACAAGCACAGTTGTCACGGCAACCGGCACCCGTCTTTGGTGGACAGAGCACAGAGCAGAGCAGCAGGCAGCACAAATACCCAAATCAACTTCAAAGAACTTCTAAAAATGGAGACCTGTGTTTTGTCCCACAAACTGACTGTTTTCTTAACGAAACTGGCAAAGACTAAAAGGTTATCTGTTCCAGAAGCAAGTGAACAACCCAATTGCTCTTTGAAATAATAACAAGCCCTGCACAACCTGAATCCCTGTGGATTCATTTACAACAACAAAAAGCATGGGATACAACATCAAAAGCAACATTGTACTCGGTATATAAAATCTTTGTGATATCCATGTTTTTGTTATTATTGCATTGCTGGACTATTGGTCAAGCTGTTATTGTAAATATGAAATGATGTGTAGCAGATGGAACCTCCCTCCCTCCACGGAACCTAATACTGTACTACCAATACTGCACAGAGTAATTATTCCTTCTTTATCTACCTCTTGTTTCCATAGTAATGGAGCACCATTGTCTGTAGAAGCTTGACACCAAGCAAGCACCAAGACATACTTATGTAAGAGAGGATTATGGACTTGAGAGAGGAAGGGCAATAGAGGGCAGGGTAGGGAAAGACAGAGAAAGACAGGGAGGACTGTATGCACCCACTACTGTGTCGTCGCTCTGGATAAGACGGTCTGTGTGATGACTCGAATGCAAATGATAAAAAAGTCAAACTCCGCAATGCAAATGCACAACCAGAAATCAGCCAATACCAATGCCTCCTCCTGTTGTCTCTTGAGCTGCTCCAGCATGGCCTGGAACTCCTCCTCCTTCTGGGCTGCCTCCTCTATGGTGGCCTGGTTCTGCTCATCGTAGGCCATGGCCACCACAGCCAGGATCAGGTTGACCAGGTAGAAGGAACCCAGGAAGATCACCAACACAAAGAACATCATGTAGGGCTTCCCCGCCGCTCGCAGGGTCTAAGAGGGAGGGAGAGAGAGAGGGACGGAGGAGGGAGAGAGAGTGGGGAGGGGGAGAATGGAGGGAGGGGAGGGAGAGAGAGAGAGAGAGAGAGAGAAGAAGAAGAAAAGAGAGAGATATAGAGAGGGAGGGAGAGATAGGGAGGGAGGGAGAGAGTGATAAGGAGGTAGGTAGGGAAGGGAAAGAGGGAGGGGAGGGAGCGGGGAAAGAGGGATAGAGGGAGGGGAGGGAGAGAGGGAGAGAGGGATAGAGGGAGGGGAGGGAGAGAGGGAGGGGAGGGAGAGAGGGATAGAGGGAGGGGGAAAGAGGGATAGAGGGAGAGAGGGATAGGGGGAGGGGAGTGAGAGAGGGATGGAGGGAGGGGAGGGAAAGAGGGATAGAGGGAGGGGAGGGAGAGAAGGATAGAGGGAGGGGAGGGAGAGAAGGATAGAGGGAGGGGAGGGAGAGAAGGATAGAGGGAGGAGAGGGTGAGAAGGATAGAGGGAGAGAAGGATAGAGGGAGGGGAGGGTGAGAAGGATAGAGGGAGAGAAGGATAGAGGGAGGGGAGGGAGAGAAGGATAGAGGGAGAGAAGGATAGAGGGAGGGGAGGGAGAGAAGGATAGAGGGAGGGGAGGGAGAGAAGGATAGAGGGAGAGAAGGATAGAGGGAGGGGAGGGAGAGAAGGATAGAGGGAGGGGAGGGAGAGAAGGATAGAGGGAGGGGAGTGAGAGAAGGATAGAGGGAGGGAAGTGAGAGAAGGATAGAGGGAGGGAGTGAGAGAAGGATAGAGGGAGGGGAGGGAGAGAAGGATAGAGGGAGGGGAGTGAGAGAAGGATAGAGGGAGGGGAGTGAGAGAAGGATAGAGGGAGGGGAGTGAGAGAAGGATAGAGGGAGGGGAGTGAGAGAAGGATAGAGGGAGGGGAGTGAGAGAAGGATAGAGGGAGGGGAGTGAGAGAAGGATAGAGGGAGGGGAGTGAGAGAAGGATAGAGGGAGGGGAGTGAGAGAAGGATAGAGGGAAGGGAGGGAGAGAAGGATAGAGGGAGGGGAGTGAGAGAAGGATAGAGGGAGGGGGTGAGAGAAGGATAGAGGGAAGGGAGGGAGAGAAGGATAGAGGGAGGGGAGTGAGAGAAGGATAGAGGGAGGGGAGTGAGAGAAGGATAGAGGGAAGGGAGTGAGAGAAGGATAGAGGGAAGGGAGGGAGAGAAGGATAGAGGGAGGGGAGTGAGAGAAGGATAGAGGGAGGGGAGTGAGAGAAGGATAGAGGGAAGGGAGTGAGAGAAGGATAGAGGGAGGGGAGTGAGAGAAGGATAGAGGGAGGGGAGGGAGAGAAGGATAGAGGGAGGGGAGGGAGAGAAGGATAGAGGGAGGGGAGGGAGAGAAGGATAGAGGGAGGGGAGTGAGAGAAGGATAGAGGGAGGGGAGTGAGAGAAGGATAGAGGGAGGGGAGTGAGAGAAGGATAGAGGGAGGGGAGTGAGAGAAGGATAGAGGGAGGGGAGGGAGAGAAGGATAGAGGGAGGGGAGTGAGAGAAGGATAGAGGGAGGGGAGGGAGAGAAGGATAGAGGGAGGGGAGTGAGAGAAGGATAGAGGGAGGGGAGTGAGAGAAGGATAGAGGGAGGGGAGTGAGAGAAGGATAGAGGGAGGGGAGTGAGAGAAGGATAGAGGGAGGGGAGGGAGAGAAGGATAGAGGGAGGGGAGGGAGAGAAGGATAGAGGGAGGGGAGGGAGAGAAGGATAGAGGGAGGGGAGTGAGAGAAGGATAGAGGGAGGGGAGGGAGAGAAGGATAGAGGGAGGGGAGTGAGAGAAGGATAGAGGGAGGGGAGGGAGAGAAGGATAGAGGGAGGGGAGTGAGAGAAGGATAGAGGGAGGGGAGTGAGAGAAGGATAGAGGGAGGGGAGTGAGAGAAGGATAGAGGGAGGGGAGGGAGAGAAGGATAGAGGGAGGGGAGGGAGAGAAGGATAGAGGGAGGGGAGGAGAGAAGGATAGAGGGAGGGGAGGGAGAGAAGGATAGAGGGAGGGGAGGGAGAGAAGGATAGAGGGAGGGAGGAGAGAAGGATAGAGGGAGGGGAGGGAGAGAAGGATAGGGATGAGAGAAGGATAGGGGAGGGAGTGAGAGAAGGATAGAGGGAGGGGAGTGAGAGAAGGATAGAGGGAGGGGAGGGAGAGAAGGATAGAGGGAGGGAGGGAGAGAAGGATAGAGGGAGGGGAGTGAGAGAAGGATAGAGGGAGGGGAGGGAGAGAAGGATAGAGGGAGAGGAGGGAGAGAAGGATAGAGGGAGGGGAGTGAGAGAAGGATAGAGGGAGGGGAGGGAGAGAAGGATAGAGGGAGGGGAGGGAGAGAAGGATAGAGGGAGGGGAGTGAGAGAAGGATAGAGGGAGGGGAGGGAGAGAAGGATAGAGGGAGGGGAGTGAGAGAAGGATAGAGGGAGGGGAGTGAGAGAAGGATAGAGGGAGAGAAGGATAGAGGGAGAGAAGGATAGAGGGAAGGGAGGGAGATAGAGAATTGTTTTCATTATATGCATTTTCTTTTCTTAACCAGTATTCCTGATAAATGATAAAGCACTTTTCTTAACCAGTATTCCTGGTAAATGATAAAGCACTTTTCTTAACCAGTATTCCTGATAAATGATAAAGCACTTTTCTTAACCAGTATTCCTGGTAAATGATAAAGCACTAAAAGGGGATCAAGTATATCAGATCAGCAAACAGTGAGCGGACATTTTGTTTCTAACGAATAGCTTTGGCCCACCTGTTGGTAGAGGTTTTCCCAGAAGTCCTGGGTCATGAGTCTGAACAGGGACAGGAAGGCCCAGCCAAACGAGTCGAAGCTTGTGTAGTCGTAGTCTGGGTTCCTGCCCGCCTTAATGCACGTGAATCCCTCTGGGCACAACCTGTGGTGAAGATCCCCATACACAACACACAAGTCAGCAACCATGTGGTGGTCACTAAACCACTGCCACAAGCCACTTGTACAGTACAGAGCGATACAGTGGATACTTACGATGTCCACTGAGCAGCATTGGTTTTAACTGCACTTACACTGAATGTGATTTCATGTTCTAGGATCAGCCTGACTACATGAACACTATCCACTGTAAGTAGCACCTGTTTTTATAGCACCTGTTTTTATACTTGACTGCATCAAATGAATCAATTCTGCTGAAATAGTATAGTCCTCTTCACTCTCTTTTATTTGCGCCATATTCTCTATTCTAGTTAGCATGTCTTCAATGCCAAAGTGTTAAGGAAACGAGTGAGTACGCTTACAATGCCCACTAATAACTTGATATTAAACTGATTAAGGCGGAAGGCCGAGTAAACACCTTACTCTGCTGATCTTAACCGGCGTCAGGTCAAAGTCAATTAAAGGACCTGGTTTTCCGAGCAGTCTTTCTAATTATTAGGACATGTAAACAACTTCATTGGCGTTCCAGCTGTGAGTCTGGTCTTTGTATGTACCAGCACGTACATACTGAAAGCATCTTACAAATGTTTTTCACAAACAAACTTCATATGTCCAAACTCAAATGGTCTTTGCAAAAATAACATGTTGTGAAAACGTTTATTTGGATTGCTGATTTTCCAATGTGTCCATTTAAACATGATTATTAGGTCAATCGCTCTTCTTGCAGAGCACGTTAAAGGTTTTAATCAAACTATTATATTCCTCTGACAGTGCACAATAAACATATTTATTGTGCGCATGTAATCGTGCTCAGTAACTCCGTATGCGTGTTGAGGCTGGGTTGGTGAATGTAATTGGCTATGTAAATAAAGGATGTTGTCAAGTCTCACCCGGCTCCACTGCCATTCCCACAGAGGAGGGCGTCCCTGCGGTTGAGGAGGTAATAGTAATTACCTACAAGGAGGAACAGAGAGAGGAACAATCAGTCAATATGTTGAGGGGCGCTCGAGGAAAGGAGGGAGGCAGGCAGGGAGGAAAGACAGGAGGGAGTCAGGGAGGGAGGAAAGAGAGGAGGGAGGCAGGGAGGAAAGAGAGGAGGGAGGCAGGGAGGAGAGAGAGGAGGGAGGCAGGCAGGAAAGAGAGGAGGGAGGCAGGGAGGAAAGACAGGAGGGAGTCAGGGAGGGAGGAAAGAGAGGAGGGAGGCAGGGAGGGAGGAAAGACAGGAGGGAGTCAGGGAGGGAGGAAAGAGAGGAGGGAGGCAGGGAGGGAGGAAAGACAGGAGGGAGTCAGGGAGGGAGGAAAGAAAGGAGGGAGGCAGGGAGGGAGGAAAGACAGGAGGGAGTCAGGGAGGGAGGAAAGAGAGGAGGGAGGCAGGGAGGGAGGAAAGACAGGAGGGAGGCAGGGAGGGAGGAAAGACAGGAGGGAGGCAGGGAGGGAGGAAAGACAGGAGGGAGTCAGGGAGGGAGGAAAGACAGGAGGGAGTCAGGGAGGGAGGAAAGACAGGAGGGAGTCAGGGAGGGAGGAAAGACAGGAGGGAGTCAGGGAGGGAGGAAAGAGAGGAGGGAGGCAGGGAGGAAAGAGAGGAGGGAGGCAGGGAGGGAGGAAAGAGAGGAGGGAGGCAGGGAGGAAAGACAGGAGGGAGGCAGGGAGGGAGGAAAGAGAGGAGGGAGGCAGAGAGGAGAGAGAGGAGGGAGGCAGAGAGGAAAGAGAGGAGGGAGGCAGGGAGGAAAGAGAGGAGGGAGGCAGGGAGGAGAGAGAGGAGGGAGGCAGGCAGGGAGGAAAGAGAGGAGGGAGGCAGGCAGGGAGGAAAGAGAGGAGGGAGGCAGGCAGGGAGGAAAGAGAGGAGGGAGTCAGGCAGGGAGGAAAGAGAGGAGGGAGGCAGGCAGGGAGGAAAGAGAGGAGGGAGGCAGGCAGGGAGGAAAGAGAGGAGGGAGGCAGGGAGGAGAGAGAGGAGGGAGGCAGGGAGGGAGGCAGGGGGAGGAGAGAGAGGAGGGAGGCAGGGAGGGAGGAGAGAGAGGAGGGAGGCAGACAGGGAGGAGAGAGAGGAGGGAGGCGGGGAGGAGAGAGAGGAGGGAGGCAGGCAGGGAGGAAAGAGAGGAGGGAGGCAGACAGGGAGGAAAGAGAGGAGGGAGGCAGACAGGCAGGAAAGAGAGGAGGGAGGCAGACAGGGAGGAGAGAGGAGGGAGGCAGACAGGCAGGAAAGAGAGGAGGGAGGCAGACAGGCAGGAAAGAGAGGAGGGAGGCAGACAGGGAGGAGAGAGAGGAGGGAGGCAGGCAGGGAGGAGAGAGAGGAGGGAGGCAGGCAGGCAGGGAGGAGAGAGGAGGGAGGCAGGCAGGGAGGAGAGAGAGGAGGGAGGCAGGCAGGGAGGAGAGAGAAGAGGGAGGCAGGCAGGGAGGAAGGAAAGAGAGGAGGGAGGCAGGCAAGGAGGAAAGAGAGGAGGGTGGCTTGAAACTGGATTAGAAGGTTTGAAATTGAGCAAATAATGTTAATGGGTTTTCAAACTTGTACAGTATTCTGATTAATGAATTAAGCAAACAATCTGCTGTGGCTCTGCTTTGAGTGAAATAAACAAAATCACTTGATTAAAATAATTGTTATTATCATTATATATGGCAAAAAGGGGGGTGCAACTCAATATTAGGAAGGTGTCCTTAATATACACAGAACAAATATATAAATGCAACATGTCCTATGGTCCTATGTTTCATGAGCTGAAATAAAAGATCCCAGAAATGTGCCATACCTTATTTCTCTATTTTGTGCACACATTTATTACATCCCTGTTAGTGAGTATTTCTCATTTGCCAAGATAATCCATCCACCTGACAGGTGTGACATATCAAGAAGCTGATTAAACAGCATGATCATTACACAGGTGCACCTTGTGCTGGGGACAATAAAAGGCCACTCTAAAATGTACACTTGTGTCACACAACCCCAAAGATGTATCAAGTTTTGAGGGAGTGTGCAATTGGCATGCTGACTACAGGAATGTCTACCAGAGCTGTTGCCAGAGAATTTAACGTTAATTTCTCTACCATAAGCCACCTTCAACGTCATTTTAGAGAATTTGGCAGCATGTCCAACCGGCCTCACAACCGCAGACCCCGTGTAAACTTCTTCACCTGCGGGATCGTCTGAGACCAGCCTCTCAGACAGCTGATGAAACTGAGGAGTATTTCTGTCCGTAATAAAACCCTTTTTTGGGGAAAAACTCATTCTGATTGGTTGGGCCTGGCTCCCAAGTGGGTGGGCCTATGCCCTCCCATGGCTGCGCCCCTGCCCAATCATGTGGAATCCATAGATTAGGGCCTAATTCAGTAAAATCATAGAAATTGTCACATTGCTTATATATTTTTGTTTAGTATATATATGTGTGTATATATATATACACACATACACACACACTGAGTGTACAAAAGTGTACAAAACACGTACAAAACATTAAGGACACATTCCTAATATTGAGTTGCAACCCCCTTTGCCCTCAGAACAGCCTCAATTTGTCGGGGCACGGACTCGACAAGTTCAACGGCACTTACATATGTTGGCTTTCCCATTAACCTTCTGAATAGCACACATACACAAGCTATGTCTCAATTGTCTCAAGGCTTAAACATGTCTCCTCCCCTTCATCTAAACTGATTGATGTGACATTAATAAGGGCTTTAGCTTTCACCTGGATTCACCTGGTCAGTCTATGACATGGAAAGAGCAGATATCCTTCATGTTTTATACACTCAATGTGTGTGTGTGTGTGTTTATACAGTTGAAGTCGGAAGTTTACATACACTTAGGTTGGAGTCATTAAAACTTGTTTTTCAACCAATTCTTCCAACAATTGTTTAAAGACCGATTATTTCACTTATAATTCACTGTATCACACTTCCAGTGGGTCAGAAGTTTACATACACTAAGTTGACTCTGCCTTTAAACAGCTTGGAAAATTCCAGAAAATCATGTCATGGCTTTAGAGGCTTCTGATAGGCTAATTGACATCATTAGCCTATCATCCTTGGGAGAAATTTACAAATGCCTTAAGGAACCACGTTCATCTGTACAAACAATAGTACACAAGTATAAACACCATGGGACCACGCAGCTGTCATACCGCTCAGGAAGGAGACACGTTCTGTCTCCTAGAAATGAACGTACTTCAGTGCGAAAAGAGTAAATCAATCCCAGAACAACAGCAAAGGACCTTGTGAAGATGCTGGAGGAAACATATACAAGCTATCTACATCCACAGTAAAACGAGTCCTATATTGACCTAACCTGAAAGGCCGCTCAGCAAGGAAGAAGCCACTGCTCCGAAACCACCATAAAAAAAGCCAGACTACGGTTTACAACTGCACATGGGGACAAAGATCGTACTTTTTGGAGAAATGTCCTCTGGTCTGATGAAACAAAAATAGACCTGTTTGGCCATAATGACCATTGTTATGGTTGGAGGAAAAAGGGGGAGGCTTGCAAGCTGAAGAACACCATCCCAACCATGAAGCACGGGGGTGGCAGCATCATGTTGTGGTGGTGCTTTGCTGCAGGAGGGACTGGTGCACTTCACAAAATAGATGGCCTCATGAGGAAGGCAAATTATGTGGATACATTGAAGCAACATCTCAAGACATCAGTCAGGAAGTTAAAGCTTGGTTGCAAATGGGTCTTCCGAATAGACAATGACCACAAGAATACTTCCTAAGTTGTGGCAAAATGGCTTAAGGACAACAAAGTCAATGTATTGGAGTGGCCTTTACAAAGCCCTGACCTCAGTCCTATAGACGACTTGTGGGCAGAACTGAAAAAGCGTGTGTGAGCAAGGAGAACTACAAAACTGACTCAGTTACACCAGCTCTGTCAGGAGGAATGGGCCAAAATTCACCCAAATTATTGTGGGAAACTTGTGGAAGGCTACCCTGTCACGCCCTGATCTTTGTTTTCTTTAATATTTTGGTTAGGTCAGGGTGTGACAAGGGTGGTTGGTTTAGTTTTTGTATTGTCTAGGTGTTTTTGTCCTGTCTAGATGTTTTTGTCCTGTCTAGGGTTTTAGTATATCTATGTGCTTTTTCTATGTCTAGGTATATGTAGGTCTATGGTGGCCTGAATTGGTTACCAATCAGATGCAGCTGTTTATCGTTGTCTCTGATTGGGGATCCTATTTAGGTTGCCATTTTTCCATTTTGGTTTTGTGGGTTATTGTCTGTGTAGTTGCATGTCAGCACTCGTGTTTATAGCGGCATGTTTGTTTAGTGGTCTTCGTTTAAATAAAGAAGAATCTATTCATCTCATGCTGCGCCTTGGTCTCCTCATTACAATGAACGTGACACACCCAAAACATTTGACCCAAGTTAAACCAGTTAAAGGCAATGCTTTCAAATACTAACTGAGTGTATGTAAACTTCCGACCCACTCGGAATGTGATGAAATAAATAAAAGCTGAAATAAATTATTCTATTATTCTGACATTTCACATTCTTAAAATAAAGTGGTGATCCTAACTGACCTAAGACAGGGAATTTTTACAAGAATTACGTGCCAGGAATTGTTCAAAACTGAGTTTAAATGTATTTGGCTAAGGTGTATGTAAACTTCCGACTTCAACTGTATATTTATATATCGTGCAGAGGTAATAACTCCAATAATATCTCATCATGACCATAACTGGAACACTATGGACCGAGGAGGACCACTTCATACCCACTACTGTGGGTGAATGATAGATTGTTGTCAATAAATAATTCACAAAAACAAAGGACGAAAGGAGTAAACATTAAATTATACAAGGATATCAATTATTCAAACCAATGTATCCCCTGAGACTGGAGGTCAATGAGACATATACTGTCTGTTTGGCAGTGTACCAACAGCGTAGGGGAAGAGGACAGAGAGATGTCCAGGAGAGTTTGACCCTGTGACCCTCTGGCCTTGATTACTAAAAACTGCTGGCTGCAGAGAGATGGAGAGGCTTACTGGAACTCTCACCCAGCTAACTGCTACACCTCCCTCCCAGACCTCTGTGACTCACATCCTCCATTACTCTCTCCATCTTTCCATCTCTCACTCAAATACATTTGTTTGCATGACATTGCATCAGTTCCATCGTCATTTCCCCCTGTTTTCTCTATCTTCTCTCCCCCGCTCTCGCTCTCTCTATCTTTGTAAATCCATTTCCTATTTATCCTTAGACCATTTTCACTCTACCCTTTCTCTCTTCTTCATTTATCTCCTCCTCTGTTTCCACCTTGTCCCCTCTCTCCCCATGACATCAGTGTCATATGTTGCTGGTCTGGTCTGTGTGCCCACCTGCCTGCCCGTCTGCCGCACCCAACCAGCGGCCAGTGACAGCCTCCCCTCTCTCTCTCTTTCTCTCATAATGTGCCTATTTTCTCACACACAGACAGGGTGTAGGAGGGGATGGGGGGTGGAGGGGGTTGTTGTGGGCGATTATCCACCACATTTGCCACAATTCCCCACCAATCACTGTCACTCTTTATCACGCTGCTTCACAGAAAGTGGGCAGGGCATGGTCTGTCTTGATTTATTTCACGGAATAGGAAGTCTGTCTGAGTAGTGTGACTCAGATACTGTCTGAGGTAGAGAACTCGACCCTCATTACCCCAGTGCCCCTGCAGACAAAACAAGCACTTAACTTACTCTCATCGTTGATGTACTCAGTCCAGTTTACGGAGCGAGTGACGTTGAAATCAGTGCCATTGAAATCAGTTCCATTTATGTTTGGAGTTCCCAGAGTTCTGTTCAGGCGGTCGTCGGGGGTCGTGTCATTGGCGAGGTTGCGGATACACTTCTGCCTCAGGTTTCCCATGAAGAGCTGCAGGCCAATCAGGGCGAAGACGCTGAGACAGAAAACGGTGAGGATCATGACGTCGGAGAGCTTCTTGACCGACTGGATCAGAGCGCCCACGATGGTCTTTAGTCCTGCAAGGGAGGGACGACGCACATTCCTGGTTAACAGCTCCAACTGATTAATAGAACATATACATAATACAGTATAGAAATATAGTATAGAAATGCTAAGGTATATAGGAATGCTTCAGCCCCCAATGATAGCTAGCAAGCAGCATAGGAGATCCATATGTCAAGTTTCTGTATGACATTCATACAGGAGCCGGTTGAGGTATAGACTGATCCTTTTTTCTCATGGATCTCTCCAGAGATGGTGTTGTTGGTGTTAAGATTACCCAGTTCATAACACACTTAGATTAACCCCTAGCAAACTGTCTACACAGAAAGTCTGTTTGTTGATAATCAAATTCTCTTTCTGAATAGACTCAGATCACTACAGATATCGTATCATATTCATATCATTACTTAGTGATCTGAACAGCAATGTAATAATGACGTAATGGACAAATTGCAATCATTCATTTTGATAGGGACCACGTGTGTTGGGGTTTTAGTGATGCTAAGCAGATGCTAAGCTACAGGACTGTTTTTCTAGCACAGATTGGAATATGTTCTGGGATTCTTCCGATGGCATTGAGGAGTACACCACATCAGTCACTGGCTTTATCAATAAGTACATCGATGACGTCGTTCCCTCAGTGACCGTACGTACATAACCCAACCAGAAGCCATGTATTACAGGCAACATCCACACTGAGCTAAAGGGTAGAGCTGCCGGTTGCAAGAAGCGGGACTCTAACCCGGAAGCTTATAAGAAATCCCGCTATGCCCTCCGAAGAAACCATCAAACAAGCAAAGTGTCAATACAGGACTAACATCTAATCATGATACTCTGGCTACGACGCTCGTCGGATGTGGCAGGGCTTGCAAACTATTACAGAATACAAAGGGAAGCCCAGCAGAGAGCTGTCCAGTGACACGAGCCTACCAGACAAGCTAAATTACTTCTATGCTCGCTTTGAGGCAAGTGACACTGAAACATGCATGAGCGCATCAGCTGTTCTGGACGACTCTGTGATCACGCTCTCCGCAACCGACGTAAGACCTTTAATCAGGTCACAAGGCCGCAGGGCCAGACGGATTACCAGGACGTGTACTCCGAGCATGCGGCGATCAACTGGCAAGTGTCTTCACTGTCATTTTCAAACTCTCCCTATCCAAAGTCTGTAATAACTACATGTTTCAAGCAGACCACCACAGTCCCTGTGCCCAAGAACACTAAGGTAACTTGCCTAAATGACTACCGACCCATAGCACTCATGTCTGTAGCCATGAAGTGCTTTGAAAGGATGGTCATGGCTCACATCAACACCATTATCCCAGAAACCCTAGACACACTCCAATTTGCATACCGCCCCAACCACCCTTTCCCACCTGGACAAAAGGAACACCTATGTGAGAATGCTATTCATTGACTACAGCTCAGCGTTAAACACCATAGTGCCCTCAAAGCTCATCAATAAGCTAAGGACCCTGGGACTAAACACCTCCCTCTGCAGCTGGATCCTGGACTTCCTGACAGGCCGCCCCCAGGTGGTAAGGGTAGGTAACAACACATCCGCCACGCTGATCCTCAACACGGTGGCCCCTCAGGGGTGCATGCTCAGTCCCCTCCTGTACTTCCTGTTCACTCATGACTGCATAGTCAAGCATGACTCCAACACCATCAATAAGTTTGCAGATGACACAACAGTGGTAGGCCTGATTGCTGACAATGACGAGACAGCCTATAGGGAGGAGGTCAGAGACCTGGCCATGTGGTGCCAGGACAACAACCTCTCCCTCAACATGATCGAGACAAAGGAGTTGATTGTAGACTACAGGAAAAGGAGGGCCGAGCACAAACACATCACCAACAAACTAACAAGGTCAAAGCACACCAAGACAGTTGTGAAGAGGGCACGACAAAACCTATTCCCCCTCGATACACTGAAAAGATTTGGCATGGGTTCTCAGATCTTCAAAAAGTTCTACAGCTGCACCATCAAGAGCATCCTGATGGGTTGCATCACTGCCTGGTACGGCAACTGCTCGGCCTCCGACTGCAAGGCACTACAGAGGGTAGTGCACATGGCCCAGTACATCACTGGGGCCAAGCTTCCTGTCCTCCAGGACCTCTATACCAGGTGGTGTCAGAGGAAGGCCCTAAAAATGGTCAAATACTCCAGCCACCCTAGTCATAGACTGTTCTCTCTGCTACAGCACGGCAAGCGGTACCAGAGTGCCAAGTCTAGGTCCAAGAGGCTTCTAAACAGCTTCTACCCTCAAGCCATAAGACTCCTAAACATCTAGTCAAATGGCTACCCAGAATATTTGCATTGCCCCCCCCCCTCTTTTACACTGCTGCTACTCTCTGTTATTATCTATGCATAAGTCACTTTAATAACTCTGCCCATATGTATATTACCTCAATTACCTCGACTAACCGGTGCCCCCGCACATTGACTCTGTACCGGTATCCCCTGTATATAGCCTCGCTATTGTTATTTTTCTGCTGCTCTTTATTTATTTGGTATTTTTCTTAAAACTGCATTGTTGGTTAGGGTCTTCTAAGTAAGCATTTCACTGTAAGATCTACCTGTTGTATTCGGCACATGTGACAAATAACATTAGATTTGATTTGATTTGAAAGCGGGCTGATGTAGGTTGAGGTTAGCGACCCCCACTAATCAGGGGGTCAATGATGTGATTGGTTGGTCCATGAAACCGAGAGATGACAACTTTGTGAGAGTGTGTGTCATGGCATTGCCTAGCATCACTCTAGTACAACCCTATTCAACAACCACCATACACAGTGAACAAGACATACATGCAACCTAGAACAAGGACAGAGGGGGAACCCTAGACACAAATGCTCACCACACAAATTGACATTTTTGCAATGTCTCATGCATAAAAACCAAACAAATCATAAATATTCTACCTAATTTCCCCAAAGGGCAAGATAACAAAGAAAGAGAATTACAGGAAGAAAGTGAAAGTAATGTCATGTGTCTAAAAGCATGGAATCTCTTCCATCTCGATGGAGTGGGCCCGGATTCCTGCTTTTACTGGCCTGTGGAAAGGCAGCGTGACAGAGGCAACAACGCTAGGCTAAGCTAATGTGAGATGAGCAGTTACTGTATCTCAGATGGAGCGAATTAGCCATTAGCTTATAGCCTTGTTGCTAGCATTTAAGCATTTAACCTTTAACCTCTGACCTGGGCTCTCTCACCTGGGATGACTGATATAGTTTTGAGGGCTCGGAGAACCCTGAAGGTTCTGAGGGCCGAGACATTACCCAGGTCCACAAACTCTGTCACATATCTGTAAGGGAAGGCAGCAGGGGGAGGTTTGGGGGAGGGAGGAGGAGCGAGGGAAGGAAGGGGGAAGTCACACAAAAGGACAGGACAGGACAGGGAGGTCGACAAACGTCACAAACAAAAGACATCTTGGCTGACGGGTGAGAGAGCAGACACAGGTTCTTACCTGGGATGACCGAGATAGTTTTCAAAGCTCGCAATACTCTGAAAGTGCGCAGAGCTGAAACATTGCCTAGGTTTACAAACTCTGTTACATACCTGCAGGATTAAATGCACAGTTAAAAATCTGCATTGTACCCTGACATACTTGCAAATGCACACACACACACACACACACACACACACACACACACGTACAGACGCTGGTACACACATACGCGCATATGAATACACCAAGTACACACTTTCACAGTAGAATTCATTCGATCAAATGCACTACACCATAAACATAGGAGTACATTAGATATCATACATACGTTTCGAGAAAGATCATTTGAAAAAAAAATGTATTGAGGAAATGTAGTTAATGGATTATTTTCATTTTGGAGAGAGATTCAAATGTAATGAATTGATGGCCCTTTGTTAATGTAAAAATAGAAACGTAACAAACTAAGGTTGCGCCATTAGATTAGGGGTGGGGTCGCGAGAACAAAATAAACAGGGTCCCCAGAAATTCTGGCAAAAAAAAATGGGGTCCCCGCTGAAAAAGTTGGAATGCCACCGGTCTAGAGTGTTGAGTGTGGTGACACTGCTCTAGCCTCTGTGTCCTGACAGACCTGACAGACCTCTGTGTCCTGACAGACCTCTGTGTCCACACTTTTAAAACCAGTCCTTCCAGTTACATGGCAGAAGTAGAATATACACTGACTGTACAAACATTAAGGACACCTGCTCTCTCCATGACATAGATTGAACAGGTGATTCCAGGTGAAAAGTTAGGATCCCTTATTGATGTCACTTAAATCCGTTAAATCCACTTCAGTCAGTGTAGATGAAGGGGAGGAGACTGGTTAGAGAAAGATGTTTAAGCCTCGTGACAATTGAGACATGGATTGGGTATGTGTGCCATTCAGACGGTGAATGGGCGAGCCAAAATAAGTGCCTTTGAACGGGGTATGGTAGTAGGTGCCAGGCACACCGGTTTGTGTCAAGAACTGCAATGCTGCTGGGTTTTCCACGCTCAACATGGGCCAGCATTTTGAGCGTGGGTGGGGGGGGGTAGCAACTGAAGGTGTTCCTCATGTTTGGTATAGTCAGTGTATATTGATATTTGGATTAGTGACATGAGTAGCAGTTTTGTAGTGAAGTGTTATATTAATGATATTACTTTAATCTACGCTGGTTAGGAGGAATACAGACATCAGTCCTAGGTAATAATGCATCAATGCCTCATAATATCCTATTCTATTGATCCTAGCTGGAAATATAAGTCATACATACATCTGTGGTAATACTTACGCCATGGAGATTACCATGAAGTCCAACCAGTTCCATGGATCCCTGAGGAAGGTGAACTTCCCCACACAGAACCCCCTCGCCAAGATTTTAATGAGAGACTCGAATGTGTAAATCCCTGTGAACGTGTACCTGATCAAACCAAGAGAGAAATGCATTATGACGGTTGCTATGGAAGTCAACAACAACAGCCCTATTCAATCAAAACCTTATGCCTGTTTTCCGGGGCTGGACCAAAACAACACTATTTGTCCTGTGCCAATGTCGGCTCTGTTCCAATTTTGATACCAAGATAACAATTGTAAGTGTTACGCTAGTGTGGATATCAGTGGAGGCTGCTGAGGGGAGGACGGCTCATAATAATGCCTGGAACGGAGCGAATGGAATGGCATCAAACACATTGAAACTATGTGTTTGATGTATTTGATACCATTCCACCTATTCCTCCAGTCATTACCAGCCCGTCCTCCCCAATTAAGGTGCCGCCAACCTCCTGTGGTGGATACTGGAGCATGGCCAATGTTTGAATTGTCATGCTAATTTGTTTCTTTTGGTTTCTCACAGTAAAAATTCCTGAGATGACTTGAGCCCAAACGCAAATATGCATTCTCACACTGGAAACAGGATGGTATCTTTGTCTTACCAAGGAAGCTATAAAAACTGGTGTCAATTGAATAGGGTAACATCCCATAATAAATAACCTATAGGAATTAAATCTAGAATATAAGTTACTTACTCAACATTCTTGGCCCAGTCCGGGGGGTTGCTCAGAGTCATAAAAGCACAGTTGGTCAGAATGGTGAACATGATCAACATGCTGAACAACGTACAGAGACACAAGTCAAGGAAAGAACCCAACACGTTCAGAGACACATGTAAAGCAATGTGACATCAAGGCTAACTAATAATGAGGACTAGGCCCAGAGTGTTCCGTGAACATAGGCATTTACCAGGAAAACTCCATGCCCTATACAGCCGAGAAATATCGACCCAGAGTTTTTTCTTGGTCAGGTCACATGGTCACGAACCACTCAGGGACCCCTCTACCATAACATATTTTCAAAGTCAACATACAATTTAGTCACATTTCTCTCACATACACCTGTACATGCTCCATATGACACCAAACTTGGCCATAATTATTTCAATCCAAGCCTTGATATAGATGTGAAAGGATATGAGTGTACTAAAACTGCAATTGCTATTCTCCGTAGAGGATTGAAGGGGCTTAGGATGTAACAGGCAGGAGTGGCGTTGAAACGGAATATTGCCTTGCCGCGATTCAACACTATAAATGTCTGAAAGAGAGAGTGAAAGAGAGAAAGACAGAGAGAGAGAGTGAAAGAGACAGAAAGAGAGAGACAGAGTGAAAGAGAGAGACAGAGTGAAAGAGAGAGAGACAGAGAGAGGCAAAGAGAGACAGAGAGAGAGACAGAAAGAGAGAGACAGAGTGAAAGAGAGAGACAGAGTGAAAGAGAGAGAGACAGAGAGAGGCAAAGAGAGACAGAGAGAGAGACAGAAAGAGAGAGACAGAGTGAAAGAGAGAGACAGAGTGAAAGAGAGAGAGACAGAGAGAGGCAAAGAGAGACAGAGAGAGAGACAGAAAGAGAGAGACAGAGTGAAAGAGAGAGACAGAGTGAAAGAGAGAGAGACAGAGAGAGGCAAAGAGAGACAGAGAGAGAGACAGAAAGAGAGAGACAGAGTGAAAGAGAGAGACAGAGTGAAAGAGAGAGAGACAGAGAGAGAGACAGAGAGAGAGAGTGAAAGAGAGAGAGACAGAAAGAGAGAGACAGAGTGAAAGAGAGAGACAGAGTGAAAGAGAGAGAGACAGAGAGAGAGACAGAGAGAGAGAGTGAAAGAGAGAGAGACAGAGAGAGGCAAAGAGAGACAGAGAGAAACAGAAAGAGAGAGACAGACAGAGTGAAAGAGAGAGAGAGAGAAGAAAGAGAGACAGAGAGAGAAAAGAGAGAGAGACAGAGAGAGAGACAGAGAGAGAGAGTGAAAGAGAGAGACAGAGAGAGGCAAAGAGAGAGACAGAGAAAGAGAGAGAAAGAGAGAGAGACAGAGAGAGAGAGTGAAAGAGAGAGAGACAGAGAGAGGCAAAGAGAGACAGAGAGAGAGTGAAAGAGAGAGAGAGAGAGAGAGAGAGACAGAGAGAGAGAGGCAAAGAGAGACAGAGAGAGAGAGAGAGACAGAGAGAGTGAAAGAGAGAGACAGAGAGAGAGAGAAAGAGAGAGACAGAGAGAGCGAGTGAAAGAGAGAGAGACAGAGAGAGAGTGAAAGAGAGAGACAGAGAGAGTGAAAGAGAGAGACAGAGAGAGTGAAAGAGAGAGAGAGAGAGAGTGAAAGAGAGAGACAGAGAGAGAGTGAAAGAGAGAGACAGAGAGAGTGAAAGAGAGAGACAGAGAGAGTGAAAGAGAGAGACAGAGAGAGCGAGTGAAAGAGAGAGAGACAGAGTGAAAGAGAGAGACAGAGAGAGAGACAGAGAGAGAGAGTGAAAGAGAGAGAGACAGAGAGAGGCAAAGAGAGACAGAGAGAGAGTGAAAGAGAGAGAGAGAGAGAGAGAGAGAGAGAGAGACAGAGAGAGTGAAAGAGAGAGACAGAGAGAGAGAGTGAGAGAGAGAGTGAAAGAGAGAGACAGAGAGAGTGAAAGAGAGAGACAGAGAGAGTGAAAGAGAGAGACAGAGAGAGTGAAAGAGAGAGACAGAGAGAGAGTGAAAGAGAGAGACAGAGAGAGAGAGTGAAAGAGAGAGACAGAGAGAGTGAAAGAGAGAGACAGAGAGAGTGAAAGAGAGAGACAGAGAGAGTGAAAGAGAGAGACAGAGAGAGAGTGAAAGAGAGAGACAGAGAGAGTGAAAGAGAGAGACAGAGAGAGTGAAAGAGAGAGACAGAGAGAGCGAGTGAAAGAGAGAGAGACAGAGTGAAAGAGAGAGACAGAGAGAGGCAAAGAGAGACAGAGAGAGAAAGAGAGACAGAGAGAGAGAGAGAGAGAGAGAGAGAGAGAGACAGAGAGAGTGAAAGAGAGAGACAGAGAGAGAGAGTGAGAGAGAGAGACAGAGAGACAGAGACAGAGAGAGAGTGAAAGAGAGAGAGAGAGAGAGAGCGAGACAGAGAGAGAGTGAAAGAGAGTGAGACAGAGAGAGAGAGTGAAAGAGAGAGAGACAGAGAGAGAGAGTGAAAGAGAGAGAGACAGAGACAGAGAGAGAGAGTGAAAGAGAGAGCGAGAGAGAGAGAGAGAGACAGAGAGACATGACATGAGGTAATAAGTAGAACATCTCGACTGACTATGGAACTAAGACTACAAAAAGTGACTGTGAGTGTGAAACACACCCATCCCAGCTGTGCACAGCACCACACCACCACACCACCACAGCACCACACCACCATAGCACCACACCACCGCACCACCACAGCACCACACCACCACAGCACCACACCACCACACCACCACAGCACCAAGGCAAGGCCAGGACATTGTCCACCACTGTTGATGGTGTACTGAGGCTGTCCTGTGGTCCTGTGGTCCTGTTACTGTTGGTGTTGATCCTTCTGTCTGGCACGCTCAAACCCCAGAGAAAAGGAGAGCAGTCAGGCAGTCCCTCTCTCTCTCTCAAAGATGGACTCATGAGGCGTGTGTGTGTATGTACCCGTGCAAGTGTGACTTTCTATGTGTTTGTATGTGTACACATGTTTGTAGGGTGTGAGGGGTGTGTGCATTTACCCATGCAAGTGTAATGCATGTATGTGTGTATTTGTGTTTCTCACTAAGTGTGTTTGTGTGTTTCTGTCTATGTGGGTGTGTGTGTGTCTGATCATGGCAGTGTGAAAGTGTTAGGTAAGCTCTGTAAACAACCACCCTACAGAAGGGGCTTCTACAGTACACTGTGTCAAAAACTCCGCTGGGGCCACAGTTCAGCTCAGTTCCTGTCACCTGTGTGTTGGCTGCTAGTTACCCGTGGCACCATCTGAGGAGGACCCTAGAGTGTGGCTGCTAGTTAGCCGTGGCACCATCTGAGGAGGACCCTGGAGTGTGATGGCATGAACTGAGTGCTCAGAAACAGTGCCTCAAATGTAATTTGGTCTGTTTTTGTTATTCTTTGAAAATGCATCACTGATTGCACCAGTTAATACATAAATGACACAACATGGCACATGAAGGCAGCATGAGGACACAACACCATGTTGCCGCTTTGGAGCACGGTATGCTAGCTTTGCTTAAAATTCAGAACATTCTGTGAACTCCTATGTGTCATTATTGGCCAGCAGGTGATAACGTGATTGCCAATGAGTCTTGCAATGTCTTGTGAATGTACCATAATCATTTGGGATTGAAAAATAGACCAAACCTTAAAGGTTGTGGGTGGGGTTTAGCCTGAGTACCATATGACATGAAATAGGAGTTGGCTAGACAGCACAAACAGATCTGGAACTTAGGCTAGGTGTGGGTGTGTCCAGACTCCAGACGTACCTTCTGATTGGAGTAGAAGGGGTCCAGGTCCTCCAGAGGGGTGGAGACAAAGCCTTGGGGGACGTCACCGTAGATGAAGGGGAGGGACTTCCCTGCCTCCAGGTCGCTGTTGGGCTTGGGCCCGTTGTCATCGCTGTCGCTACAGCGGTCAACGCGGGGTCTCCCGGTCTCCTCCTCGGCGACGCGCCTTTCGATGGCGGCAAGCGAGTCGGGACAGAAGTGGCAGAAGCTGTCAGGTCCGGGCGGTACAAGCAGCTGTGCCATCTTGTCATGGTGCTCCTTCACAGGAACGCTTGGGGCTCCGCCAGGGCAGGGGGCTGGGGAGAGAGGGAGGGAGGGAGGGAGATCAGGAAGGCACAGCTACAACAGTTAGCCTATAGCACATGGTGTGCATGACAAGTGGCCAGGGATACACCCAGTACTCTACTGTATGTTTAGACAGATTACTCCCCCCTCCCCCTAAGACGAATGTCAAATACGTATTGGGAGGACACAACTGAAACAGCATGAATGGCAATATAATCTTCATTTCCCATGACGTCTACTGTATTTTACTGTACTGTAGCACCATGTTCAGATATACCAGTACGTCATCATGCACAGAGACCTGGTTTCAGCCCTTTTGTTTATATGAAACAATACACACTCTTTTTCTGCTGAGAAGGGAAGCGGTCACCAAGTTAAAACAGAGATATAGGTGACCACAGAGTGTCACGGGTGGGCGTTCTATGTTCTTTTTTCTATGTTTTTGTATTTCTTTGTTTTTGGCCAGGTATGGTTCTCAATCAGGGGCAGCTGTCTGTCGTTGTCTCTGATTGAGAACCATACTTAGGTAGTCTGTTTTCCCACTATGGGTTGTGGGTAGTTATTTTCTGTTTAGTGTGTGTTGCACCTGACGGAGCTGTTTCGGTTGTGCCTTTTGCTACCTAGTGTTCAGTTATATTTAATAAAATGCCGAACACATACCACGCTGCACCTTGGTCCTCACCTTCTTACACCAACGACAATCGTTACACAGAGATTATTTTAAGATTCTTAAATGTAATTCTACGTAGGTGACCTTCAATATGTCCCCAGGGTTGTCACTGCCACTGTGGTTCTTTTAAAAACAGCCAACTGCTGTGGATAGATCACTCTCATTGTGGATACATCTGTGATGGAAATAACCACTCATTTTCTCTCTCACCATGGCCAAATTCTCCATAAACATCAATCAACGCCCACACCTTCCACTCCCCTGTTTCTCTTTCTCTCCCTCTCTCCAAAGGTCTACCCTGTTTCCTCCAGAGGCCAATGGAGTGATACAAACAAGGACTCCCTTAAAACCCAAGTGGGCAATTAGAACAAAGCCTGTACCTTGAAGACAACACATATTCAGAGGGCAGTGGGGGGCCTCCTTGTCTGGGAGCAGGGGCCAGGGAATACGACTGTGTTCCCTCACCGGCTCCTCTCTCATCACATCTTTAACACTTTGATCCTCGTCACAGAATGGCACTACTGACAAAGCCTTCATTGTCAGTCTTTACCATGTAATATTTCTGAAACAATGAAGGAGCTGCAGTTGTGTCACCTAGCAACCCTAATATTGTCTGACTTATGAGAAATGGCACGTACAAAACAGTGACACGGCACCCAGCATACACTTCCACAGGGCTCCTAGGCCAGCCGAGGAGGGATCTCATTTGCATTCATCAGGTTAGCACCATTTGGTTTCTGATTGCCGTTTAAGCAACGGACACCAAAGTAGTAGGTGTTTTCAGAGTTGATTAGTGTTTCTACAGACTATAAGTAGCAATTCAACTAACCATCTACTGACCCTAACCCTTATCCTAACCCTAAACTTAACTGTTACCCTTATCCTAGCACTAACCCTTACCCTATAACTCGTGTTCTAAACCTAACCGTAACCTTAGCAACCAGTTGCTTATCAACAGATAGTTTGTTGATAGTATGACCCCTGTTTGAGCATCTACAGATGGACTATCTAAATAAAGTGTGCCAGAAAACACCTATGTTCTAATTCATGGCATGGAATAGGCGTATAAATGGGGAATTACAGTGACCTCATACAGTTGAAGTTTACATACACCTTAGCAAAATACATTTAAACTCAGTTTTTCACAATTCCTGACATTTAATCCAAGTAAAAATTCCCTGTCTTCAGTCAGTTAGGATCACAACATTATTTTAAGAATGTGAAATGTCAGAATAATAGTAGAGAGAATGATTTATTTCAGCTTTTATTTCTTTCATCACATTCCCAGTGGGTCAGAAGTTTACGTACACTCAATTAGTATTTGGTAGCATTACCTTTAAATTGCTTAACTTGAGTCAAATGTTTCAGGTAGCCTTCCACAAGCTTCCCACAATAATTTGGGTGAATTTCGGCCAATTCCACCTGACAGAGCTGGTGTAACTGAGTCAGGTTTGTAGGCCTCCTTGCCCAGAACACACACTTTTTCAGTTCTGCCCACACATTTTCTATAGGGTTGAGGTCAGGGCTTTGTGATGGCCACTCCAATACCTTGACTTTGTTGTCCTTAAGCCATTTGACCACAACAATGGAAGTATGCTTGGGGTCATTGTCCATTTGGAAGACCCATTTGCGACCAAGCTTTAACTTCCTGACTGATGTCTTGAGATGTTGCTTCAATAAATCCACAGAATTTTCCATCCTCATAATGCCATCTATTTTGTGAAGTGCACCAGTTCCTCCTGCAGCAAAGCACCCCCACACCCCACAACATGATGCTGCCACCCCCGTGCTTCACGGTTGGGATGGTGTTCTTCGGCTTGCAAGCCTCCCCTTTTCTCCTCCAAACATAACGATGGTCATTATGGCCAAACAGTTCTGTTTTTGTTTCATCAGACCAGAGGACATTTCTCTAAAAAGTACGATCTTTGTCCCCATGTGCAGTTGCAAACCGTAGTCTGGCTTTTTTATGGCGGTTTTGGAGCAGTGGCCTCTCCTTACTTTTGTACCCGTTTCCTCCAGCATCTTCACAAGGTCCTTTGCTGTTGTTCTGGGATTGATTTGCACTTTTCGCACCAAAGTACGTTCATCTCTAAGAGACGGAACGCGTCTCCTTCCTGAGCGGTATGACGACTGCGTGGTCCCATGGTGTTTATACTTGCGTACTCTTGTTTGTACAGATGAATGTGGTACCTTCAGGCATTTGGTAATTGCTCCAAAGGATGAACCAGACCTGTGGAGGACTACAATTTTTTTCTGAGGTCTTTGCTGATTTCTTTGGATTTTCCCATGATGTCAAGCAAAGAAGCACTGAGTTTGAAGGTAGGCCTTGAAATACATCCACAGGTACACCTCCAATTGACTCAAATGATGTCCATTAGCCTATCAGAAGCTTCTAAAGCCATGACATTATTTTCTGGAATTTTACAAGCTGTTTAAAGGCACAGTCAACTTAGTGTATGTAAACTTCTGACCCACTGGAATTGTGATACAGTGAATTATATGTGAAATAATCTGCCTGTAAACAATTGTTGGAAATACTACTTGTGTCATGTGTAACAGTATAACTTTAAACCGTCCCCTCGCCCATACCCGGGGGCTCGAACCAGGGACCCTCTGCACACATCAACAACAGTCACCCACGAAGCATCGTTACCTATCGCTCCACAAAAGCCGCGGCCCTTGCAGAGCAAGGGGAACCACTACTTCAAGGTCTCAGAGCAAGTGACGTCGCCGATTGAAATGCTATTTAGCGCGCACCGCTAACTAAGCTAGCCGTTTCACATCCGTTACACTCACCCCCCTTTTGAACTTCTCCTTTTCCGCAGCAACCAGTGATCCGGGTCACGGCACCAATGTAACAGTATAACTTTAAACCGTCCCCTCGCCCATACCCGGGGGCTCGAACCAGGGACCCTCTGCACACATCAACAACAGTCACCCACGAAGCATCGTTACCTATCGCTCCACAAAAGCCGCGGCCCTTGCAGAGCAAGGGGAACCACTACTTCAAGGTCTCAGAGCAAGTGACGTCACCGATTGAAATGCTATTTAGCGCGCACCGCTAAATAAGCTAGCCGTTTCACATCCGTTACACTCACCCCCCTTTTGAACTTCTCCTTTTCCGCAGCAACCAGTGATCCGGGTCACGGCACCAATGTAACAGTATAACTTTAAACCGTCCCCTCGCCCATACCCGGGGGCTCGAACCAGGGACCCTCTGCACACATGCACAACAGTCACCCACGAAGCATCGTTACCTATCGCTCCACAAAAGCCGCGGCCCTTGCAGAGCAAGGGGAACCACTACTTCAAGGTCTCAGAGCAAGTGATGTCACCGATTGAAATGCTATTTAGCGCGCACTGCTAACTAAGCTAGCCGTTTCACATCCGTTACACTCACCCCCCTTTTGAACTTCTCCTTTTCCGCAGCAACCAGTGATCCGGGTCACGGCACCAATGTAACAGTATAACTTTAAACCGTCCCCTCGCCCATACCCGGGGGCTCGAACCAGGGACCCTCTGCACACATCAACAACAGTCACCCACGAAGCATCGTTACCTATCGCTCCACAAAAGCCGCGGCCCTTGCAGAGCAAGGGGAACCACTACTTCAAGGTCTCAGAGTAATTGACGTCACCGATTGAAATGCTATTTAGCGCGCACCGCTAACTAAGCTAGCCGTTTCACATCCGTTACACATGCACAAAGTAGATGTCCTAACTGACTTGCCAAAACTATAGTTTGTTAACAAGAAATGTGTGGAGTGGTTGAAAAACAAGTTAAATGACTACAACCTAAGTGTATGTAAACTTCTGACTTCAACTCTATATCCTATGGTTCTTTGTACTTTAGCCGATATCTGTGTCACTGTGTCCTAGCTAGCTTTTCCCATGGGGAACTTCATAAATACATCTGCTTGTGTTCTAATGACAGCTTGGGGATCCACTGCTCTGATGTGTGAGTTAGTCGACAGCACCTCATCTAAGAACCCTATGAGAGGTTTGCTAGACCCTATGCTAGTACACACGCCCACAACTAAACCAGTCTCTGGCGGCTTGTTTTGCCTGGAGTCAAACAACACTGCACACACTGATTATTTCTATCCTCTAACGATGAATTCAATGGTATCTCCAGTTCTAGCATGCATAGTTAGCTATACATTCTGGTACGTTAGGGTTTTGAATGGACATTACATTTCCAAAGACAGTTCAAATCAAAAGGTAGTCCTGGGTGGACGGCATTTATCCAAAGAATGTTTCTAATGTCGACCTCCACATTTAAAAAGGTTGTTTTAATATGATGATGTCTGTCTGTGATAGGGATAAAGAAGCTTCGGGAATATCATACTCAGCAGGTGATCGATATCACAGCTGGAATTTGTCAGATCTGTTCACAGACACACGAATCCCTCGAGACTTTATGTAGGCTGTTATCAACAAAAGTATGTACTCAAGACATATATTAAATCAATACATACTGCTATTATATCAATACATTAAATGTGACATATGAGTAATAGTAACCGTTCATATTAGTACGTATTGCTGCGTTGCCTAATTTTCTCTGAACCCGTCTGCTGTCCATGGTGCTGAAATGTGAAACAACACGGAAAACACCAATTTGTGGCTCATACGCCCAACGGCAGACAGAAACCAAATGGTAAACTACTAACAGAGACACAGGTAACCACAACATACAGCCGTTTTGTCATCATGAAACGCATAGCCAAACACATGAAGGTGTGAAACAAGTTAGGAATCGATTGATGGCTAATACATCCGTCTAGACAAGTGCAGTGGTTTGCTTTTAAATACATTTATGTAGTCTTATCACGAACAATAAGCACAGGCTACAGGTGTAATCTGAAAGAGAAGGTGAGGCTAGTAGCCATACCTTAATTGTCGTGGATTCAAAACGAGCAGGGGAGGCGGCAGCTGTCGCCATATTGACGTATCCGTGTATTTCCTCGAATTTACCGCTTCTCATTTGTAACATCTCCGCCCTGCCACCACCATCTGACACGCACATAAGTCTCCAAAAACCGAGTCACTCAGATCATAGTTAGAAAGAGCGAGGAACATTAAGAAACAACAGTGGCCATCTCTCTCAATCACCACAATTCCCGAAAACAGTGACGTGAGTGACAAAATCTGTTCCCAAGCGCGCGTCACCGTGAACCACCCAACTGAATGGGTGTGAATGGATCTCTTAACAGTGCCTGGGCGTTCCCTTACCCTTACCAGTTGTTTATTCCTTGTAATGGATCCACTATAGATCCTGTTAGCTGAAATATGGATAAACGTTGGTATTTTGCCACTACATTCTCTATGTAGCAGTGTTTCATCTATAGCCATGAGAATATCTTATGTCCATGACACTAGAGTCATCTATCCTAAGTAAAAGCCTAAGAAGAGGTTTAGCCATCTATTTTTACATTATCATGACCGCAAATGACTCAAGCTATTTGTACAATATCGATGGGAAATATTATCGTGATCAACGTTTGCTCAATGCGTTCGTGTGTTTGAGTAACACACATTTAGAGACAACAACATCCCTACCAATTTTGATAAATGCATTGCTAGAAGTGTATATGTCAATTTAAGGCAAATCTGTTAAACAATAGGCTTCTTGTCATTGATATGTATTACAACAAATTAAATGATCTAATTGCGACACCCACGTATAAAAAAGTTAGGCCATTATTTGGAGATTATAAGAAAGAAGCATAGGAAGGTAGCCTAATAATAATTGATTGTCATTTCACTCGGTTCCCCCAATGGGAACACCCTGCGCTCCCCCTGTGCGCAAACGCCATGTCTATGTCTATGGGCACAAGCACTGTTCATGACAAATCAACATCTTGAACCCCATTGAAAACCTGTGGTTTGAGTTGAAGAGGTCAGTCCATTAGAGCAGACGAAAGATATCAAGTATCTGGAAAGATTATGCCTGGAGGAATTGTCTAAGATCCATCCCAACGTGTTCTCCAATCTCATAAAACATTTTACAAAAAGGCTGTGTTATTATCCTCGCAAGGGGAGGGTGCTAGAGTATTGAAAGCAGGAGTGTTAGTCTTTTTCGCTCATCTTTTTCAAGGGTGCCAATAATTATGGATCTGGCTTATTGCCAATGATATCTCTCGATGTCTGAAAGGGGGTGCTGTTTTAAAGCCAACCGCACAGTCATTTTGGTACTCCCCTCCATTGTAAAAAAAATATACAAAAAAATGCATTTATTAATGTCTACATTCGTTTTTGACAAGTCTGTTCGACAGACACCTTAATGCATACTTTTATACTATATTATGTGAACGTAACATGATTTTATTTCATGTATATAAAACATATTTCTTAAGAAAAACACATTTGAGAGTGCTAATGATACTTTGCCCACTACAAAAAATGAAATACTTAAATACATGCAATTTTCTAATTTTATTGACATACTGTTGTATTCCTTTCATTCCAATGGAGGACTGCTCCTTCTGGGGAGTGCCAATATGGCGGCCGGTGGCTTCAAAGCCTCTCATTGGCCATTACATAGCATCAACAATCCAGGTTATCATTGGGTTATTGTCTTGTAATGTTTGTGTGAACGTTTTATGAAATCCAATAATACAAAAAATATATATATTTGTAAGTCTGAGATAGACTATTAAATAGACCACTCTCCTACTTCTCAGCCAGTGATGCCAATTTAGCAAATTTGTTGCTATATTTAGCAACTTCTTTTCAAACAGCACCTAGCAACACATTTAGGTACGTTTAAAAATGTATTTTGAACTTTTAGCAACTTTTGAAAAGTGACTCAAACGCTAAAATGCAGGCATTTTCCCTATAAATTACACAAAAACGATTTTCTCTGTCACACACTCAGTCACAACACACGTGCCTGGCTGCAAAAGTGCATTGTGAGTGACGTCAGCAGCAGGCGCTCAGCTGGTGCACAGCCAGCAGCAATTTCAGCTAATTTCAAATCGTTGTTGGCTGACTGCAGTAGCAGTGGTAGGGGTTCGACGAGCCAAACCCAATGAATATAGTTGGTCACGAATGTTTGATCTTGAACAGAACTTACAACATCAATCAACATGCCTTAAACAAAAATATACCGCCAGAAGTACAGAAAATAGTGGGAGTCTGTACCTAAAAAAATGTAAAATCATATTTTTTGCCGAGATGGCCAGTCAATTTGTGTAACGTTATTATGTATTCAACGTAATGACGCAGTTTTATGTTATAACACAACGTCATTTAGCAACTTTTAGCAACAAATCAACCTGCCGCTCTAACAATTTACCGTGAAAATTAGTTGGCAACACTGCTCTCAGCAGCTGCTTAGTCACTCCATGACTCCGCCTTCCGCGTGTTCACGAGATGGTTCGAAGAAACGTAAATCTATTGTAACAGTAGGCTATTGCAAAAATACGCACAACACAAACAGATTGTCTAGCAATTTCGTACTTTTTTCAGGAGGGGAGTTACATGCAGATATTTAGGGCAAGCTATATGTAGCCTACTCAGCATATCATACAAGTAAGTCACAGACAGATAGTCAATAGCGAATTTAATGTTTAAACTTTTTTTGCATCTTTGCAAACATTGGCTAAACTGGAGTCATATTGTTAACTATATGGCAGCATAACTACAAAAATTACATTACTACACAAAACGCTAATTGTTTTTGCCCCAATGCAATGTGTAGACTGCTTCTTGCTTGTGCTACGGCAATTTCCGTTACAACAGACAGACCGTTGTATGTAGACTTCAGATACAGTGAGCTGCAAAAGTATTGGGACAGTGACGTTTTTTGTTGTTTTGGCTCTGTACTCCAGCACTTTGGATTTGAAATTACACAATGTCTGTGAGGTTAAAGTGCTTAAAGTGCAGACGTCAGCTTTAATTTGAGGGTATTTTCATCCATATCAGGTGAACGTTTAGAAAGAAATTACAGCACTTTTTGGACATAGTCCCCCCCCCCCCCCCATATTAGGGGACCAAAAAGTATTGGGCCAAATTCACTTCTATGTGTATTAAAGTAGTCAAGTGTAGTTGTATTTGGTCCCATATTCCTCGCACGCAATGATAACATCAAGCTTGTGACTCAACAAACTGGTTGGATGGGGGAACTATGTAACAAAAAGTTTCTAAATGGTACACCCGAAATGAAAGCTGTCAGTCTGCACTCATTGTATTATTTACAATCCAAAACTACAAAAAATGTGTCACAGTCCCAATACTTTTGGAGCTCGCTGTATATTTTTGGAACGTTCGTTAAAATCGCAGCTGTTCAGAAATATGAGGCAGAGAGAAAAGGCTCCATCATCATATCGATCTAATCGGTTGAGGCTTCAGAAGAGGGTGAGTAAAGAGAGAAACATGAATGTGTGTGAATAACACATGTACAGTATGGGATTTGGATCCTTAGATTTGGGAAATAAGTTTCCAGAAGGGAGGGGCGGGAGTAAAAACTGTATTCGTAGCCTCGGCCTATAAAGAAACTCCAGCTCACTGGTGATCTTGATCCTCCACAACTGCACCAATCTGAAAACACCAAATATAATGACAGAAATCATATTAGATGATTTTGCTTCCACCTATCCAGCTGTTTCATTCAGATCAATGCAGAAGATGAAGGATAGGACACAAGGTCCGGGTGCCACTGTAGACTATTGGGACGCAGGCACTCTGTCAGATGGGCTGTAGTGTGAGTGAAACAGGCTACAGATCTGTCTTCTTAGCACAAGCCATACTTGAGCATTCTACAGAACTACACTGCCAACGAAAGAGCGACATGTGTTCCTTCTGTAGTGGCACTCAGGGAGAACCGGCAAGCTGTGTGTGTGTGTGTGTGTGTGTGTGTGTGTGTGTGTGTGTGTGTGTGTGTGTGTGTGTGTGTGTGTGTGTGTGTGTGTGTGTGTGTGTGTGTGTGTGTGTGTGAGGGAAGCACGATAGCATGTCTATACCATTTTTCCACCTTAAGTGTAACCCCCCTGTGATTCTTGCAGGTCCCTGCCCTCTGCTGGTGAATGTGCATTTTTACTTCAAGCCAAGAAAGCACATCTCCATCAAATACACTCTAACCCCTCACATGCCAAAATATACCTGAATTTAACACAGAACATGACATTTTCGTTTTTCAATGCTGTCATAGTGAGTAAAAGGCTGTAGCGTTGCCCTTGTGGAGTGTCTGACTATTTGACATTCACCTGGCTCATCAAAGTTCCTGAAGCTGCCTGTCATCATGGTTACACTGTTCTCTTCTCATTACCGTCTCAGTGATAAAAGTAATACATGTGAGTTTCTGTCACATACACGCGCACACAGACACAAAAACACACACAGACACCTATACACATGGAAAGCGCTAATTGTTTTACTTTACCCCTTGACGTTTTCCACATTTTATCATGTTAAAGAATTACTCTAAAATTGATTAAATAAAATGTTTCCATAATTAATCTACACACAATACCCCATAATGACAAAGCGAAAATAGTTTTTTTGAAATGTTAGCAAATGTATTTAAAAAAACAGAAATACCATATTTACGTAAGGGAAAGGGGAATACCTAGTCAGTTGTACAACTGAATGCATTCAACTGAAATGTGTCTTCTGTATTTAACCCAACCCCTCTGAGTCAGAGAGGTGCGGGGGGCTGCCTTAATCGACATATAGACGTTTGGAACCACCAAGACTCTTCCTAGAGCTGGCTGCCCTGCCAAACTGAGCAATTGGGGAAGAAGGGCCTTGGTCAGGGGGGTGACCAAGAACCCGATGGCCACAGCTCCTGAGTTCCTCTGTGGAGATGGAAGAACCATCCAGAAGGACAACCATCTATGCAGCACTCCACCAATCAGGCCTTTATGGTTGAGTGGCCAGACAGAAGCCACTCCTCAGTAAAAGGCACATGACAGCCCACTTGGAGTTTGCCAAAAGGCACCTAAAGGACTCTCAGACCATGAGAAACAAGATTCTCTGGTCTGATGAAACCAAGATTGAACTATTTGGCCTGAATGCCAAGCGTCATGTCTGGAGGAAACCTGGCACCATCCCTATGGTGAAGCGTGGTGGCAGCATCATGCTGTGGGGATGTTTTTCAGTGGCAGGGACTGGGAGACTAGTCAGGATCGAGGGAAAGATGAACGGAGCAAAGTACAGTGATCCTTGCTGAAAACCTGCTCCAGAGTGCTCAGGACCTCAGACTGGGTCAAACGTTCACCTTCCAACAGGACAACAACCCTAAGCACACAGCCATTGCAGGAGTGGCTTCGGGACAAATCTCTGAATGTCCTTGAGTGGCCCAGCCAGAGCCCGGACTTGAACCAGACCGAACATCTCTGGAGAGACCTGAAAATAGCTGTGCAGCGATGCACCCCATCTAACCTGACAGCTCGAGACGATCTGCAGAGAAGAATGGGAGAAACTCCCCAAATACAGGTGTGCCAAGCTTGTAGCGTCATACTCAAGAAGTCTCGAGGCTGTAATCGCTGCCAAAGGTGCTTACTTATGTAAATGTGATAATACCGTTTTTTATGTTTAACATATTCGCAAAATATGGGGTATTGTGTTTAGTTTGATGAGGACAAAAACATTTATTCCATTTTAGAATAAGGCTGTAACACAACAAAATGTGGAAAAAGTGGAGGGGTCTGAATACTTTCCGAATGCGCTGTACACTTGCACTACACACACACACGCATGATCTCCCGATCAACGATCACTCCATCGACAGACACACCCAAGACTTCAGCTTAGCATGGCTTTCCAAGAAGAACAAACTGGGGTTTCTCCCAAACACCATATTTTTAAGCCTTAATGCATCTAATCAAACTATTGATCAAGCGCTGATCTAAACCTGGACCTGCCATTCAAAGTGACTACAGGCATATGCAATAAATATATATTTTTTAAATTGTCACAATATTACATTCCGGACACATTACATTCTACTCGAGTAGAAGAAGACAGTTGAAGGTGTCTGGGATGTCATATTGTGACAAATTCTTTAGTTGTTTATCAGGCTGGCAGGTCATCGGACTGACCTCATTGTGCTCCTTAAACAATGTCAGCTATGTGACTGAGGTGGAGCTCATGGCTCCTGTCCCCTCTTGACATTTGGCTGTGACTCTGCTAACGGTTTCATTAGAGGGCTAGTGGTGAATGTGAGTGCCTTGCAACAGCTTGACCCTTACAGCTCTGTGGTATTTAGGGTTATATCATGCCATAGTACTCAGTGGGTGTTGGGAGTTAGTTAGCCACTCAATACACTGTATATCTACTGCACTTCCTGATTATTCCAAGACTGTTAAAATAGTAATAACTGAATATTGAAAATTCTGAATTAATTGCCTAAATTGCGCTTGCTTCGGTCAAATGTTGATTTATTTAAAACTGTTAATTTAGTCAGATGGTAATGTTTTCTGACTAACCTCCATTTTACTGGTGGACATGTGATCAGGTGATTGTTGGCATTTTTATGCTTTACCAAATGAGGAGAGTTACAAACTACACACCAGTCAGAGTTACACTTAAACTACATATTTTTTATTAAGAGCTTTGCAATAGCCCTTTTTGACTTTCAATGATGTGCTGTCTCTAATGAACCATTGAAAAGTACCACCAGAAAAGTACAAAGATCTTTTATAGCCAAGATACACCCCTCTCAACTTACATGACGAACCACAGATCTTAGGAACAGTTCACAAGGTTAAGATTTGTATGAAAGATATCTATAAAACATAGCAGATAGTTAGTGCTTTGTCAACAGTTCTCATTGTAAAGACCAGTGTCTGGCCCCCTCCTACTCCAAACTGGAACCCATCTCACCCTGGTACGGTATAGCACAAAAACATTACCTTTACTATCTGGAATGCTCTTTAGGCTTTATTACCCAAAGACATCGTAAATCTCCTCTGTCAGTGCTATCTCATAGAGGCCCATCCTCAGTGGAACACACACACACACAATACTCTATTCTGTCGAATGTAACAACTATTATAATGTAATACCAGCATTATAACAATCTTACAAGCATTAAAACATAATCTTGCAATTTTCCCCGACATTGTACAGGACAGGAATCCAGTAGGAGTCTAGGGGCTACACACACAAGCCAGAGTCAAAACTTCCAGAGTTACCTCTGACCTATTCAATAAACTGTCTCGAGTAAACAGTGCATTGAGATTTTTTTAAAGGCATGCGGGAAAACAGAGGAGGAAAATGAGTTCATATTAAGGGCTTTATAATTACTGACTCTATTTCCTCACCTATTGATAAGACTATTCACTATGGGGTCAGGGTGCAACGTTTTTTAAGAAATGTTAATCAACATGGCCGCCACTGTTTTAAGATGGATAAGTTTAGATCTGTGTGTCTAGGCTGTAATAGTAGGAGAAATGTTGATTATTATTCTAAGACAACCATTTAAAAATGATAGTGTGTGTGTGTGTGTCCATCTCACAGATTTCACTATATTAACATGAGTGCACACCAGATAAGTGACAATTGATTTGTAACAATGAAATGTAGCCAATACAACACATTTACATAAGTATATATTTACTAACTAACTGGTGCGGGGAATCTTCACTGTTTAACCACTAAAGAAGGTTACACAATTACATTCAATGTGGACATGTGTTCCTCTGGGCTTAATTTGATTAAACTCCTACTTGGTGAGTGACTGCTACTGTGTAAATGAAACTTTAGTATAGGGACAATGTCCATCGCCTGCCATAGTCCAATCTGACCTTGTGTTATAGTGTTGAACCAAGCGGAGCCTCCGAACAGTAGATTTCTACTCCCTCAATGGTACTACTTTGTCTCCATAAATCACAGGCAAGGGTGTGTGTATTCATTAGTTGCATTCCTTTGCAAAACCTTTCGTCTGTTGCATAATGCTTTGCATTATGTGCTTTGCATTATGCAACAGACGAAAGGTTTTGCAAAGGAAACAAATTGTTTACTGTCTCCTTTAGGTGTGACGGTGTGGGGGTGCTTTGCTGGTGACACTGTCTGTGATTTATTTAGATATTTTGTCTAGCATGGCTACCACAGCATTCGGCAGCGATACGCCATCCCATCTGTTTTGCGCTTAGTGGGACTATCACTTGTTTTACAACAGGACAATTACCCAACACACCTCCAGGCTGTGTAAGGGCTATTTGACCAAGAAGGAGAGTGATGGAGTGCTGCATCAGATGAACTGGCCTCCACAATCAGCCGACCTCAACCCAATTGAGATGGTTTGGGATGAGTTGAACTGCAGAGTGAAGGAAAAGCAGCCAACAAGTGATCAGCATACAGTATGTGGGAACTCCTTTAAGACTGTTGGACAAGCATTCCTCATTAAGCTGGTTGAGAGAATGCCAAGAGTGTGCATAGCTGTCATCAAGGCAAAGGGTGGCTACTTTGAAGAATCTAAAATATACAATATATTTGTATATTTGTTTAACACTATTTTGGTTACTACATGATTCCATATTTGTTATTCCTAGTTTTGATGTCTTCACTATTATTCTACTATGTAAAACATAGTAAAAATAAAGAAAAACTCTTGAATGAGTTTCCAAACTTTTGACGGGTACTGTACATGAATTTGTACAATACAAACTCTTGTTTTCATTTGGAGTAAAGGGTTTTTGTTGCAAAACGTTTTGCAACAGACTAAACGTTTTGCAATGGAATCTGACTAATGAATACACCCCAGAACAGTCCTCCCCATTGATGTGAATGCATTGTAGACTCAGAAATCGGAATGGGTTACCTTCAGACAGTAGGGTCTATGTGTAGACATGACAGAGTCTGTGATGTCAGAGGGCTGGGCAGGGCCAGAAGGTGCAGTAGTTAGGGTTCACTAGGCTGTATAGTACAGTAGGGTCTATGTGTAGACATGACAGAGTCTGTGATGTCAGAGGGCTGGGCAGGGCCAGAAGGTGCAGTAGTTAGGGTTCACTAGGCTGTATAGTACAGTAGGGTCCATGTGTAGACAGGACAGAGTATGTGATGTCAGAGGGCTGGGCAGGGCCAGAAGGTGCAGTAGTTAGGGTTCACTAGGCTGTATAGTACAGTAGGGTCCATGTGTAGACAGGACAGAGTATGTGATGTCAGAGGGCTGGGCAGGGCCAGAAGGTGCAGTAGTTAGGGTTCACTAGGCTGTATAGTACAGTAGGGTCCATGTGTAGACAGGACAGAGTATGTGATGTCAGAGGGCTGGGCAGGGCCAGAAGGTGCAGTAGTTAGGGTTCACTAGGCTGTATAGTACAGTAGGGTCCATGTGTAGACAGGACAGAGTATGTGATGTCAGAGGGCTGGGCAGGGTCAGAAGGTGCAGTAGGCTGTCTGCTAAACAAGGGATATCTCCCTCTCTCTAATTCTCTCCCTCTGATGGTGGTGAAATGACAGTCATGTTGATGGAATCTCATTTCTGGACAGAGAGCGGTAAGGACATTGTCTATTTGAAACTGATTTGTGGATTTGATTGTTGTGTAACTGCGGGACAATATGTTGAGACAGGGCTTGGAGAGCACTAATCCCTCCTGCTCTTGGAGGACTAAAGCCTATTCTGGTTTGCATTAGCCAGTTGACCAACATGGCCCAGGCAGGGTTGCATTTCATTATGTGCTTGGTCTATTCTGAGTATATTTGCTCTTGTTTAAAGAGACAAAAAATAAGTGTGAATGTAAGTGTTTAACCTATTCAATTAGGTGCTCTGATTACTACCAACATTCCGTTGTGTACTTAGTAGAGGCAAGAATGGAACGGCTATAAAATATAACGTGTTTTGGTTATGTCATTTACAGTGCCTTGCGAAAGTATTCGGCCCCCTTGAACTTTGCGACCTTTTGCCACATTTCAGGCTTCAAACATAAATATATAAAACTGTATTTTTTTGTGAAGAATCAACAACAAGTGCGACACAATCATGAAGTGGAACGACATTTATTGGATATTTCAAACTTTTTTAACAAATCAAAAACTGAAAAATTGGGCGTGCAAAATTATTCAGCCCCTTTACTTTCAGTGCAGCAAACTCTCTCCAGAAGTTCAGTGAGGATCTCTGAATGATCCAATGTTGACCTAAATGACTAATGATGATAAATACAATCCACCTGTGTGTAATCAAGTCTCCGTATAAATGCACCTGCACTGTGATAGTCTCAGAGGTCCGTTAAAAGCGCAGAGAGCATCATGAAGAACAAGGAACACACCAGGCAGGTCCGAGATACTGTTGTGAAGAAGTTTAAAGCCGGATTTGGATACAAAAAGATTTCCCAAGCTTTAAACATCCCAAGGAGCACTGTGCAAGCGATAATATTGAAATGGAAGGAGTATCAGACCACTGCAAATCTACCAAGACCTGGCCGTCCCTCTAAACTTTCAGCTCATACAAGGAGAAGACTGATCAGAGATGCAGCCAAGAGGCCCATGATCACTGGATGAACTGCAGAGATCTACAGCTGAGGTGGGAGACTCTGTCCATAGGACAACAATCAGTCTTATATTGCACAAATTTGGCCTTTATGGACGAGTGGCAAGAAGAAAGCCATTTCTTAAAGATATCCATAAAAAGTGTCGTTTAAAGTTTGCCACAAGCCACCTGGGAGACACACCAAACATGTGGAAGAAGGTGCTCTGGTCAGATGAAACCAAAATGGAACTTTTTGGCAACAATGCAAAACGTTATGTTTGGCGTAAAAGCAACACAGCTCATCACCCTGACCACACCATCCCCACTGTCAAACATGGTGGTGGCAGCATCATGGTTTGGGCCTGCTTTTCTTCAGCAGGGACAGGGAAGATGGTTAAAATTGATGGGAAGATGGATGGAGCCAAATACAGGACCATTCTGGAAGAAAACCTGATGGAGTCTGCAAAAGACCTGAGACTGGGACGGAGATTTGTCTTCCAACAAGACAATGATCCAAAACATAAAGCAAAATCTACAATGGAATGGTTCAAAAATAAACATATCCAAGTGTTAGAATGGCCAAGTCAAAGTCCAGACCTGAATCCAATCGACAATCTGTGGAAAGAACTGAAAACTGCTGTTCACAAATGCTCTCCATCCAACCTCACTGAGCTCGAGCTGTTTTGCAAGGAGGAATGGGAAAAAATGTCAGTCTCTCGATGTACAAAACTGATAGAGACATAGCCCAAGCGACTTACAGCTGTAATCGCAGCAAAAGGTGGCGCTACAAAGTATTAACTTAAGGGGGCTGAATAATTTTGCACGCCCAATTTTTCAGTTTTTGATTTGTTAAAAAAGTTTGAAATATCCAATAAATGTCGTTCCACTTCATGATTGTGTCCCACTTGTTGTTGATTCTTCACAAAAAAATACAGTTTTATATCTTTATGTTTGAAGCCTGAAATGTGGCAAAAGGTCGCAAAGTTCAAGGGGGCCGAATACTTTCGCAAGGCACTGTAGATGTTCAAAGGAGCCCCCAGCATATTCTTCTACACTGAGTGGAGCGCAGGCACCCCCAAATTCTTCGAGTCCAACAGCTATAAAGCTTACTAGCAACTCATTCCAGAGAGTAAACACTCATGCGTTGCATGAGTATAGGAACGTGGTGACGAACAGTTACTCAGAGCTGCTGAGGAAGGCATGCATCGTTGAACTCACTTCTTTAAATACTCTGGGGGATGTCTGTTATAGACCAGGGGTTTGACACTTTATTTTTATTATTTATTTTTTATTTCACCTTTATTTAACCAGATAGGCTAGTTGAAAACAAGTTCTCATTTGCAACTGCGACCTGGCCAAGATAAAGCATTGCAGTGTGAACAGACAACAGAGAGTTACACATGGAGTAAACAATTAACAAGTAAACAATTAACAACACAGTAGAAAAAAAGAGAGTCTATATACATTGTGTGCAAAAGGCATGAGGAGGTAGGCGAATAATTACAATTTTGCAGATTAACACTGGAGTGATTAATGATCAGATGGTCATGTACAGATAGAGATATTGGTGTGCAAAAGAGCAGAAAAGTATGGGGATGAGGTAGGTAAAATTGGGTGGGCTATTTACCAATAGACTATGTACAGCTGCAACGATCGGTTAGCTGCTCAGATAGCAGATGTTTGAAGTTGGTGAGGGAGATAAAAGTCTTTGCAGGCTGGTGCTCGGTTTTGTCAACCACGCGTGCCCCAAAACCTTGAACAATACGATCGTGTGCATCGCGGTTGGTGCGTGAATATTACAGTAGGTCTCCCTTATTTGACCAACGTGTCCAGAAAAGCCGTTTCGATGTTGTCTCGTAAGCAGATTCATGTTGTTGTAGTTTGTATAACTTTTAAACGAGAAGAAGTATGAATGTACTTAGCAGTGACATTCAAATATTTAATTTAGAACTAGTGTGTCATTGCCAGGTGGTCAAGTCTGGTGACAATTTCAAATTAAAACAATTTAAACGTAGTTACTCTTGCTGAGTAAGTCTTGTAGGATAAGTCCATGTTTTTGTCGGAGAAAAGGAGGATAGCTGTTTTACGGTCTGTGATAGACTATATATGCAAAAGTATGTGGACACCCCCTTCAAATTAGTGGATTTGACTTTTTCAGGCACACCTGTTGCTGACAGGTGTATAAAATCGAGCAAGCAGCCATGCAATCTCCATAAACAAACATTGGCAGTAGAATGGCCTTACTGAAGAACTCAATGACTTTCAACATGGCACCTTCATGGGATGCCACCTTTCCAACAAGTCAGTTCATCAAATGTCTGCCCTGCTAGAGCTGCCCTGGTCAACTGTGCTGTTATTGTGATGTGGAAATGTATAGGCACAACAACAGCTCAGCAGTGAAGTGGTAGGCCACACAAGCTTACAGAATGGGATTGCTAAGTGCTGAAGCATGTACCGCGTAAAAATTGTCTGTCCTCGGTTGCAACCGAGGAATCTGGGTTTGGTGGATGCCAGGAGAAGTCTACCTGCCCCAATGCATAGTTCCAACTGTAATGTTTGGTGTAGGAGGAACAATGTTCTGGGGCTGTTTTTCATTCCAGTGAAGGGAAATCTTAACACTACAGCATACAATGAAGATGATGTGCTTCCAACCTTGAGGCAACAGTTTGGGGAAGGCCCTTTCCTGTTTCAGCAGGCCCTTTCCTGTTCCTCGTGCACAAAGCGATGTCCATACAGAAATGGTTTGTTGAGATCGGTGTGGAAAAACTTGACTGGCCTGCACAGAGCCCTGACCTCAACCCCATCGAACACCTTTAGGATAATTGGAACGCCGACTGCGAGCCAGGCCTAATCGCACAACATCAGTGCCCGATCTCACTAATGCTCTTGTAGCTGAATGGAAGCAAGTCCTCGCAGCAATGTTCCAACATCAAGTGGAAAGCCGTTCCCAGAAGAGTGGAGGCTGTTATAGCAGCAAAGGGGGACCAACTCCATATTTATGCCCATGATTTTGTAATGAGATGTTGGACGAGCAGGTGTCCACATACTTTTGGTCATGCAGTGTAAGTCATGTATTATAGTAACACTTTTAGTTGACTGTGGCATCAGCTTCTCACAGGATGTCATCTCCTCTCCTTATGTTGACATTGTCCCTCTCTGTTAGGAGATTCACCTGAGATTCAGTCAAGGCTCCATGGAGGAGTACCTGCTGGAGAGGGAGCATGCTCTAGCAGTGGTTCTACCAGGAGGCCTGGAGAAAACGGCCCAGATACATGGGAGGTAAGAGGCATACAGACAGAATGTTTCGTTGGAGCCCTACAAAATCGTACTGTGTATTTGGAATGGATTGACTTTGTACGAAAAAGTTATGAAAATGTATGCACTCACTAAGATGCTCTCGATAAGAGCATCTGCTAAATGACTAAAATGTAAATGGGTTCCTTTCATATTTATTTGAACATCATTGAAATGAATTTAAAACCATGAATATAACTCTATACTGTGGACACATGTAGGACACCTGCGCTGTGTTTCTTTCCCTACAGTAAACCTGTGATGGACATACTGGTCACACTCTGTGCCCTGAACCACCTGAATCCATCGGAGTTCACCATAGAACTCCAGAAACCAAATCTCCTTCAATCCCAGCTCTCTGATTGGAGCCATGGAGCCTCACAGGATCCTACTGAAACCTAAAGGGGGAGAGGAGAAGGAGGCTGTACGTGCCAGAGGTAAATACTGACAAAATGCATCTGTACACACTAGCCAATCTCCAACCTAGGTCAGTTTATGTACTGAAGGGATACTGTTTCCTGAAAGGTCACTTTACGTCTGCTGATCAACTACAAGAAGAACCATAAGGTCGTTGTGAGGGTCAGCCCTAGAGTCCCTCTGGAGCAGCTCCTGCCTGCGGTGTGTGTGAAGTGTGAGTTTGACCTGGAGTCCACCATTTTAATGGGAGCCAATGGCTCTGAAGAACCTTTAAACCTGAGCAGGTCCCTTGATGGCTAAGGGAACTGTACGCCAAGGACATGGTAGTTTTGGTGGCATACTTGTTTCATACCCAAACTGTGTTTTGGAGAATGTCTACAGTATATTATTTACCCACTGAGTGCATCGTGTCTATATACTGTAAATAGGAAAATGCTAACATGGATGTCTATTTCTAATCTTGAACAGCTGTCCCCCCCCCCCACCAAGTAAAGGGAACAGAAGGAGAAAGAGAACAGAGGATTGTTCTGCTTATCCAGGAGAATTAAGAAGAAACCAGAAAAGGTACTTTATTTTACTCTCCCACAACTTAGCTTTAATATTGTACGTAAAGCATTGTGTCAGAAGTAGATTTTATACTTTGACTAGATCTGTGGATGCAGTTTTTTCTCTCAGCCGTACTAGAATTGAGTGTGTGGTAGGATTTCAGTCTACACTGATTAAGCTTTGTGAGATGTGTTTTTTGCTGTGGTCTTCTTCTAAAGGGTCTCTCAGTGAGTGTCCCTTTCTCACGTGGTCTGAAAAACCAGCGGGTGGCCAGCATCAGCATGAACTCCCTGGGTACCCACTCCTCCAACACCCTGCCCATGGACAACACCATGGCCATGAAAAGACGGGCACCCATGCCCCCCATGGCAGGCTCCCAAAGCGCCCCTGCTAACCTCAACGTCCAGCCGGTGAGTGACTGGTGGTTAGGGAGTAGGATTTAGGGCTGTGTCTCGATGCTATTTCATGGTTTTCTTTGCTTGTCTGCTTTGTTCAGCCTTTACGAAACACAGCCCTTATTTTAAGTGTTTCTAAAATCCCCTATTAGAAAAATGAATGGTGGAAAAATGATTGGAACCATTTCCTTGTTTGTCCACTAGGTTTTTATGGGTATTATTACACCACCACCGTGGGGCTCTCTATAGGTGAAAGGACAGGGGAGGCTTCCACCATATTGACTTCACCTGATCTGATTGCCTGACTATGTCCTGCAAGTTTAGTGGTTATAGAGAAAAGGACACAAGAAAAGGAAGCATGTCAATACTATTGAGACTCAGCCGATGACTTTAGACTTACACTAGTGGTCCAAATCCTTGTTCCCTGAACACAGTGAGAATGTATGGTGGATTTGGAGGATCCTGGGTTAAAGTGGTATTTGTTTCTGGTGTTTTCCAGTTGACCTCTAGGAAGAAGAGGAGAGCCCCCACGCCTCCTCCCTGTGCCCCCCCACCATCATCCTCCTGTGTTAACACCCACAATGGATCACCCCTGAGATCAAAGGTCAGTCATTTTGAATCACTAGTTGACTTGACATTTGAATGAACTCGCAGTGTTGTAATATTGAGTTATATCAGGAATAGGCAACTTTGATGGAGGGGGGGGGCACAAAAAAACAGAACTTATCATGAGGGGCTGCAGTGGCTCGTGGGTCTGCATACCCAAATCATACAGTTGACCATCCCTGAGTTAGAGGGTGGGCTCATGTCGAATCATATACTGCATATGGTGTCTCACCTGTCTGCTAGTGGTCAATATGTTAGTGGGCTCGTTCTGTTGACTCCTATTCCCCTGTCTGACTGGTTGTCCTGCTTGACTGTTGGTTCTCCTTGGCAGTGGTGTTCATCTGTAGGCTGTTAAACACTGATTAGGGCTCCCTGTAGGCAGTACTTCTCAATCCTGGCACCTGAGCAGGACTGTAGACCACTGTTCTAAGCTGTGTCCTCTTCTTTCTCCCCTGCAGACGGCGAGTGAGAGCTGTGTCCTCTTCTTTCTCCCCTGCAGACGGCGAGTGAGAGCTGTGTCCTCTTGCAGACGGCGAGTTTCTCCCCTGCAGACGGCGAGTGAGAGCTGTGTCCTCTTCTTTCTCCCCTGCAGACGGCGAGTGAGAGCTGTGTCCTCTTCTTTCTCCCCTGCAGACAGCGAGTGAGAGCTGTGTCCTCTTCTTTCTCCCCTGCAGATGGCGAGTGAGAGCTGTGTCCTCTTCTTTCTCCCTGCAGACGGCGCAGAGACGGCGAGTGAGAGCTGTGTCCTCTTCTTTCTCCCCAGACGGCGAGTGCAGACGGCGAGTGAGAGCTGTGTCCTCTTCTTTCTCCCCTGCAGACGGCGAGTGAGAGCTGTGTCCTCTTCTTTCTCCCCTGCAGACGGCGAGTGAGAGCTGTGTCCTCTTCTTTCTCCCCTTGTGTCCTCTTCCCAGACGGCGAGTGAGAGCTGTGTCCTGCAGACGGCGAGTGAGAGCTGTGTCCTCTTTTCTCCCCTGCAGACGGCGAGTGAGAGCTGTGTCCTCTTCTTTCTCCCCTGCAGACGGCGAGTGAGAGCTGTGTCCTCTTCTTTCTCCCCTGCAGACGGCGAGTGAGAGCTGTGTCCTCTTCTTTCTCCCCTGCAGACGGCGAGTGAGAGCTGTGTCCTCCTTTCCTCTTCCTCTTGTCCCCGTGGTGAACGATTCTTCCTGCTCTCCTCCATGTTGGTTTTTTGGACTGTCGTGTTTATCACTTGGTTGTCTTCTTTATAAGCTCTTTATTTTATTTCTGTTTCATTTGTTAGTGTGTTGTGCTTTTACCGCCTGTGTAAACTTTTGTTTCGTTTCTCTGGGTTTAGATGGTAGGTTTCTCAGTACAGTAACACATTGCTTTATTTCCTGCAACATCATAACTGTGCCTTCTAGAGAGACGCATCAGACAATACACACCTCTGTGTAAATGACGTATATTACCTCACAAGTTCGCTTTTGAATAAAACCACGAAGGGATTTGGTTTTTATTGTCTCCAACTTGTCCTTTCAGTTTTCTTTGTTTTTCTGCTCCTCAATTGACATGTTTTCTACCATTCCCCTCTTTCTTTTCAGTCATAGTTTAAACTACGTCTGTTGAGGAGATAATAGGTTGATATTCCTTGTGCAAATGTATTCGTTCGATTTTACTGAAGTGCTTTGATTAACTTGTTTTGTCAGAAACTGGGCTGTGTCTAAAAGGAGTTATAACCACCTTAGTATTCATTTCAATCACAATCTAATCTACGATCATCTTTGCACCCTTATTTCCTATATTGCAATCCTCAGTTACTCAAACCACCAGCCATTATCTATTCTAGATGAACTTAACAATTTCTCTGTGTTTACAGGGAATGGACAGTCACTTCACACACTGGAGGAGGTGATGGGAGAGTGTGAGGGGGACCTGGACTCCCCATCCTCATCCCCAAACATCTCCAGGCCTTTGAGTCAGCCTCGAGTGTCCCCCACTCCCCCTTCTACCCCCTCCACTACCTCTAGCACCTTTCCACCCTCCAATCCCTACCATCCCTCTCCTTGCTGCTCTCCCTCCCCTGCCACCCTAGGGGAGATACTAACCCCTTTCCTGCTTTGTCAAACCCGGGCCAACCTCAAGCATCCTTTGTTCCCAACCCCAAGACCCGTCAACTCCACCAATGGAGGCTCACCTGGGTCCTTGACACCGTCAGGTGGAAGTAAGGGACTCAGTCCCCCCCCTCAAGACCAAGGACCCTGGTGAAGCTTGTCGGAGTCCCAGTCTGAGGGAGGGGATGACCACATTTACCGTGGTGCCCCTAGGGCCGTCCCTGAAGGAGCAGAGAGGCTTGGAGGTGGACCTGACCCTGGCGAAGACCCAGGCCTTAGACCCAGCACAAACCATTGATATACGTGCCTGCAGCCCTGGCCAGGAAAACTGCCATTCCCTCCTGCTTTACCCAGGCTGTGGCTCTAGCCGCCCATAAGTCCCAGTCCTCCTGTCCTCGAAGGCCAGCACCAGACTTGCTTCCCTCCCTCTCCGGCTCCTCACCCTCCACTGCTTTACTGCTAACCAATGCGGTGAGTGATGATTTTGACCTGCACTGACACAGTGATGACATGCACATTTTGCCATTGTAGCAACTGGATTGGACTCCAAACTGAACCATTGGTTACCCCTATCATACTACAATGTGCTTCCTTCTATACATAAAGTTGTCATTCTTAACTTTCATGATCTCTCTGTGAACCTCACATGTTCCACAGGTGAACTCTTTACACCAGTGGAGGCTGGTGGGAGGAGCCATAGGAGGACGGGCTCATTGGAATGGCTGGAATGGAATAAATGGAACAGAGTGAAACAGGGTTTCTATGTGTTGGATACCCTTCCATTCCAGACATTCCAATGAGCCTGCCCTCATACAGCTCACCCCACCAGCCTCATACAGCTCACCCCACCAGCCTCATACAGCTCACCCCACCAGCCTCATACAGCTCACCCCACCAGCCTCATACAGCTCACCCCACCAGCCTCATACAGCTCACCCCACCAGCCTCATACAGCTCACCCCACCAGCCTCCACTGCATTACACAGGAAAGAAGGGAAGGGCATATCTTTATGGAAGTGTGTACATTCTACAGTGTCATTTTTTATTTTTTTTCTCTCTCTCTGGAAAGACGCCATTTGTTACATTAAATGGCGACATATGCCTTTCTAAACAATCCTGGCAGGCTGGTATTCTTCTGAGACACCTTAGTGTTTGTCTGTTATCTTCATGTGTTTGTGCAAAAGGTGGTATATGGCCCTGTAGAATACATCTATGGACATGCTCACACTCTGTGTGACCTGGTGGAGGAAAGACCTCATCTAAACGGATGATATTCGTGTCTCTTGTCCTACAGGGGCCATAATGGCTTCAGAGTAAATCTGTGAAATGGAAGTTTCTGTTTAGGGTGAGGCAACTGCAGTGAAGTAGAGCCGGCCACCACATAGTCACATGACCTCCAAACGGACCCCACTTAGAGGTCGACTGACAAATTCCAATGAAGCCCAGGCCCCTGTTTTGCACTGGGAGTCAGCGCGTTATTAAAACAACATTTATCCAGGACTTCATCCAAGAGTTTGATTAGTGTACAGGTCATTTTATGTTCACTGAATGTTTGTTTTTGTATCATGCTACCTGAATTAATTGGAGGCAGTGCTGCCTTTTCGTTATGTTATTACGATTTCTGACTTTTATGCAAAGATGTATTTATTTGACCTTGGTAGTACAGTATTTATGGGCTCTGCATTTTTGTACTTGGAGTTTCCTGCTGACTCGTTAGTGTTGAAATGTGCCAAAACCGAGATTAAATATTACGTAATCTCTCCTCACCATCTCTTTTTGTTTGCCAAGGACAGAACTCTGAAATAAGCCGAATTAAAATGTTACATTTCATTCTGTACATATCACACCTTTCTGAGTGAATTATTCTATATATTTTTTCCCAGACATGTAAAATGACTATAAGTAAATGATATGCCTTAATCAACTAGTGTGTTGCTTTCTTTTGCCACTGGAGGGCAGGAGCACACCTCACAAATATCTCATGCACAGAACCACTGAGTGGGCTGTTTTGTGATCCACACTTGATCAATTATTAGCATTGACATATCCAGATACTAAAGAAGAGCATCAATTATCGTTCATCTTCTTTTGTCTTTAATGGTTATACTTTTTTTACTGTTTTTTTTTTAATGCATTAGTGTTTTTATTTCAAGCCTTGTTATCTTTTCAATTATGAAGTTATGGTTGGTATTTGACAAGGATATTCTACAGGGTGCCATGTTTAGAACATTGCAGGAAGATATGTGATATGAAATGGACATGATGTGAAACAAATCATGTTCTTGCAATGCATTGTTGTTCAGAGTGCCACACATTACTGAATAAACTGAGATGATATACAGTGTTAAATCTTGTACTGTTGACATACTGTACCCCTGCCCGAAGGCTGCACTGTGTAACAGTATGCATGGGTGCTGAGTGCATCCACAGTATATTGATTCACCTCTGGCCTTAGAGAGAGACAGCCAGCAAGCAGCCGTCGCTACATAGTCAGGCCTAGCCAGAGCAGATGCAGCCTGTGGTTAAAGTCTCTTACTACCAGACCAGGGCAGAGCGCTGGGATACACTCCTCTCCTCTAGCTTGTGAGGTGACCTCTGACCCTATCGTGTTTCCACGGTGATCCCCCCCGGAGGATGTGTCCTGGCCCTCAAGGGCAGCGGCGATGTCATGTGGCCGTTGTCATGGAGAATGCCATTATCGCCCCTAAGGGAGAGTCACGTCTCGAAGGTAGAGGAGAGACACACACCCACACACACACACTGAAGCTACCTAAAGATATCCAGTACAAGTGACAACTCTGGCATTCTCCTTCTTGTGATGAAAGGTTGCATTTCAACCTAGGCTATGATGTTATACACTACATGACCAAAGTATGTGGACAACTGCTTGTCGAACATCTCATTACAAACTCATGGGCATTAATATGGAGTTGGCCTCTCCTTTTGCTATAACAGCCTCCACTCTTCTGGGAAGGCTTTGCACTAGATGTTGGAACATTGCTGCGGGGACTTGTTTCAATTCAGCAATGAGCATTAGTGAGATCGGGCACTGATGTTGGACGATTATGCCTGGCTCGCAGTCGGCGTTCCAATTCATCCCAAAGGTGTTCGATGAGGTTGAGGTCAGGGCTTCTTCCACACCGATCTTGACAAAACATTTCTGTACAGAACTCGCTTTGTGCATGGGGGCATTGTCATGCAGGAAAGGGCCTCCCCCAAACTGTTGCTAGAAAGTTGGAAGCACAGAATTGTTTTGAATGTCTTTAAATTCTGTAGTGTTAAGATTTCCTTTCACTGGAACTAAGGGGCCTAGCCCAAACCTTGAAAAACAGCCCCAGACCATTATTCCTCCTTCACCAAATTTTACAGTTGGCACTATACATTCGGGCAGGTAGTGTTCTCCAGGCAGCCGCAAAACTCAGATTCGTCTGTCGGACTGCCAGATGGTGAACCGCGATTCATCACTCCAGAGAACGTGTTTCTACTGCTCCAGTGTTCAATGGCGACAAGCTTTACACCACTCCAGCCGACGCTTGGCATTGCGATCTTAGGCTTGTGTGCGGCTGCTCAGCCATGGAAACCCATTTCATGAAGCTCCCGACGAACAGTTCTTCTGCTGACGTTGCTTACAGAGGCAGTTTGGAACTAGATAGTGAGGACAGACAATTTTTACACGCTGGCGCTTCAGCACTCTGCAGGCCCGTTCTGTGAGCTTGTGTGGCCTACCACTTAGCGGCAGAGCCGTTGTTGCTCCTAGACGTTTCCACTTCACAATAACAGCACTTACAGTTGACCAGGGCAGCTCTAGCAAAGCAGAAATTTGACGAACTGACTTATTGAAAAGGTGGCATCCTATGACGGTGCCACGTTGGAAGTCACTGAGCTCTTCAGTAAGACAATTCTACTGCCTATCTTTGTCTATGGAGATTGGATGGCTGTGTGCTTGATTTTATACACCTGTCACCAACAGGTGTGGCTGAAGTAGATTAATCCACAAATCCACTGATCATATTGTGTCAGTCACATTAGATATTTAATTAATAAAGCCTTTGATTAAGCAGGGCCTTTTAGATCAAATTAAATCAAGCTTTATTTATACAGCACATTTCAGGCATAAATGCAACACTGCACTTCACAAGGAAAAACATTAAGAAAAAAAAAACTGAAATAAGAGGATAAAAAAAGAATAAAGACTGAACAACTAAAAAGCACACTTAGGAAAAGCAAAACTAAAAAGATCTCTTTTAAATTATGTCCACAGTTTCAGCCCCCCTCAGGTTCTCTGGCAGGCTATTCCAGAGGTTGGGGGCATAACTAAAGGCTGCCTCTCCATACCTCTTGGTCCTAGGCTTTGGGGACAGAGGGCCTGAGGGACGTACTCTGAAAGCAGGTCTGACATGTATTGGGGTGCACAATTGTGGATTGATTTAAAAACCAATAAAATAATCTTAAAATGAATTCTGAAACTCACAGGCAGCCAGTACAGAGACCTCAAACCTGTTGTAATGTGTGCTCTCTGTCTGGTCTTGGTCAGTACCTGTGCTGCAGCGTTCTGTATGTTTTGCAGTTGACCAATGGCTTTCTTGGGTAGACCAGACAGGAGAGCATTGCAGTAGTCTGCTTGTAATAAAAGCATGGAAAGAGTTTCCCTGTATCAGCCTGAGAGAGAAACAGCCGCACCTTGGAAATATTCCTCAGGTGGTAAAAAGCTAGTTTGGTCACATTCCTAATGTGTGATTTGAAGTTGAGTTCAGAATATAAAATGACACCTAGGTTTTGTACCTGGTGTTTTATCTTTACTGCCCGTGAATTAAAATGTGAGCCAAATTCTCTGTAATAATTGGCTCCAATAATAAGTACCTCAGTCTTGTCTTGATTTAGCTGGAGGAAGTTGTGAGCCATCCAAGTATTTAAACCACTAATACAGTCTACGAATTTATCTGTGGAGCTAAAATACTCTGGTGACACAGAAATGTTTCTGTGCGTAGCAGTGAAAATCAATTACGTGCTTTCTGATAACGCTGCCAAGGGGTTACATATACTGTATAAACTGAACAGTACCAGACCCAAAACTGAACCTTTTGGAACGCCACATGATGTTTTTTTTCTCTGAATTCTGTTCACAAGCGGTGACAAAGATGAAGAGGCTGTTTTGTGTTGGTGTGGAGGCCTTGCCGTGGGGAGGTAGGGAGAGAGAGACACACACAGTCTGTTTAATGTCAACCTGGGTGTGCCTTGAACACCACTACTAGGACAAGCACCGTTGTTGTGTTACCAGTTCACACTTTGACTTGGTTCCTGGTCAAAGAGGGGTCTGGACTTCTTATCATGTCCATCAACATATGAACGTAACAACCTTTTACATTTTCAAATCAAATAAATCATTCATTTTTATGATTCTTATTATCTTATTTCCTTTTCTCTCTGCAATTCTAACTGTCAAAAATACAAGGAAAAGCCTGGACGGAGTGAAGGAGTCGCTTCACATCAATGATAGAAATAATCTGGATAATTTATTGATCTCAAACTCACACCAGAGTGCTCCCTTCACATAGGGAAGAGCAGGAAGCCACTGAAGGTGCTGTAGTTACTCGACTTTTCATCATAGAGCTCCTGATTTACTGGGAGACGCATGTAGACCACATCCCCGGCCTCCAGCTCTAGAGTCAACGCATTAGACAAGAACCTATTACGCCCATTGTCATTGTTCTGGTGATTGAACATGACACTCTTGTCGTTGTGGTAAATATAGGCATCTATGGACGGTGGACCCTTGAGACCCATGGCAGTGAATCTGATGTAGTAGAGTCCTCTCACTGGTGCTGTGAAGACACCTGCATCAGAGGAGAGTAAAATAAGTTAACAGACTGTCACAGATACTGTTAGCAACGCTGGAATAGCTGGTTGTCTACATGTTTCTATATGGGATAAAGATGACACAATCACAATGCATGTGTACACCTGTCTGATATCAGATGTCTAATGTGAACATGATCTGATCCCAGATCACATTTGAATACAGGGTGAAAGTTTTTTTTGTGTGTGTTCTGTACCTGTATTTGGGTTGTAGGCCTTGCCGATGTTGGTGATGACCCTTCTGTATACTAGGGTGGTGATACTATTAAAGGGTCCTAAATATCCATCATTAGTCAAACCAGCAGAGAAGGCCACCTTTGGTCTGTCTGTTAAAGACAAAAACAAACATGTTAAATGCATAATATGAGCCTGATGAAGACAAAAATCACCTAAAAAGACATGGAAATGAAATCCTAACAAAAGGTTTAAGTGAAAAGCAAAGATGCAATCTGCAACATTTATCATATTACAAACACATTCGGCGATGAAGAAAAAAAATAACACTGATTCGCCAACAGCCCAACAGCCATTCCATTAGATTACAAGCATGTGCAATTGCAGGCCTACGGTATATGCACCATGGTGTTTACCTGCATTCTCTCTCCTCAGCTCCTCCACCATCCCCTCGCTGGCATTCAGTCTGGCCTCTAAGGCTACCATTACAAAAAGACAGAGTAGTCAACTGAAGCTTAAACTCTCTGTTTTAACCAGAATGATTTCATATATGTGACTGAACTCAGGAAGGTGAGCTTATGTCCAATTTTCAAGATTGTCTTTCTTTTACATTTGTCTTTCTTTTACATTTACAGACTCAGCTTCAAAATGGCATATAATATCATATAATTAAGATATGTTTCTTTGAAATTTGATAAACCTGTTTTTACATTTTGGAGACAAGTAGGAGGAAAAATGCCCTCTCTAGAGGGCTCTTTGTTTACGGCCATTCAGCATCGTTCACACCCTCTTAATCCTTCGCCCCACCCATCTTTTTAAGAATTCCCATGGAAACGAATGAGTCAGCATGGCATCGTCCTCCAGGAAGTAGTCTCTCTCTATTGTCCCCCTCCATTATCTCAAACATGAGATCCTGCCTTTCTCCCTACATAGCTCAGTGCTTTCCCCTTGGCAAAACTAGGGTCATCATTTAACAGATCCCAGACACGTTTGTAATTAAGGCATATGACAGTTCAGAGGAGTAGGAAATGGCAACAAACGCCTACGATCCGGGAATCCGGTCCTTTACCTGTGTTCCCATTCTCACTGTCTGTCGCTCTGGCCTCCAGGGCTAAAATGGCATGGGAAACAGCCATGAAAAGTGAGTTCATATGAGAAATATGCATAACTAACTGTCTATAAACAACTTCATAGACAATTTTACAAATACAGTTTTATTCGTGACCCTTTCTTTCTAATGAGAAACAACTGATGTTGGTGGACAAACTACATTACCTGCATTTATTCTCTTCAGCTCCTCCACCTCCCTTTCACTGGCACTCAGTCTGGCGCCCATGGCTAGAATTGTGGGAAGAAAGTAAGTTCATGATCCTCCTCTGAACTGACCTCATTATAACAAATTAATTTATATAACAAAACAGCCCTCTGACCTGTATTCTGTTCTTTCAAGTCCTCTACCTCCCTCTCGATGACACTCAGTCTGGCCCCCATAGCTGGATTTATGGGAGAGAAAAAAAACAAGTCTCAAAAACATGTTGATCCTCCACTGAAATGACTTCTAAATGAACCAAATTCCATAAATACCAGCATTCTCACTCTCCAGTCTGGCCTCAGATCCTCTTCGCCATTTTTCTCTCCACCTTCTTTCCATCTTTTTCTCCATGTTCCTCATCTTCTCTCTCTGCTCCAAAATCATGGTTCCCAGGTTATCCACCACGTCTCTAAGCTCCTCTACCTCACCCCAGATATCAGGCGTTGTGATGGTCTGGCCGGTCGTCTGTTTGCTAGTCAACTCTGTATCTCCAGTCCCGCGGCTCTCCACTAAACTCTCTCTATCCCCTCCACTTTCTCCCTGAGCCCGTGTCCCAGACCGACAGAGCAGCAACACCAGCAGAGCTACAGCACCCCTCATTCTGAAACGACACCTCTTCAGAAATAACGCAGCCTGTGAGGCTCACTCCAGGCAAAAAGAGTAGTGAAGCCTGAGAAGTGTTTCACATGTTTCTGACGTGATGTGTACAAAGTAACGTCAAGGATCCTGCTGAAGAATTCAAGGTGAGCTGACTGCCTTTTTAATCTGAGACACTGCAAGGTTGTGGGAGAACCTGTTATTTGGTTGAAGGTCTTTCTTTATCTCCATAAGGTACCGTGTGTTGATGTTTGTGTTTATCTATTTACATAGTACTAATACTGTGACAGATCACACACAGTGAATGAATGCACACCGTAGACACACAGATTAACTGATTACACATTCACAAGTAACACAGTCACATTATAATGACTCTTTTTTTACAGTTATGTACACACATGCACACACACATGCGCACGCGCTCACACACACACACACACACACACACACACACACACACAAACACACACACACACACAAACTATTGCATGCTGTCGAATCAATTGAGCAGCCCACAGAACAACCAGTAGTCAGTACTTCCCATTAATTTATTCAGTCATCTGTTGATTTGTTTTTTTAATCTATATATTATACCATTAAATGTATAGATTTAGGATGTTTTACAAGGAGCCTCACGGCTGGTTTTCATACTGTAGTAGTAAGATGATATGCTCATCATAAATAAGCCTATAGGTGTGCTTGCGGTTGGAGTGTGTGTGTGTGTGTCCACTCGTTGGTACGTGTGTGTGCTCGTGTGTGTGTGTGTGTGTGTGTGTACACGGAGTAGCTTTCGCTAGGATTGAAATAGGCAATCGATGAATAACCCAAAGCGTTGTTCTCCTGGACACACTGACTGACTAGCTGGTGGGGGAGAGGAGCTGAACAGTACTCAACAGCTCCACCTGGGGACTGACACCCCCCCCACAGTCCGATAGAGATGCAGGAAAGAGAACGTTAGCAGCGCCTGAGGGGCTGTTGTGTTGGGAAACAAAATGCGGGGGAGACGATATTTGACCTTTGACCTGGACCATATATTCAGCTGATCTCTTCTACTTTGGAAGACTGGGAAATCAGTGGGTTCCATGTAATTGATATTGTCATATTCTTGTAGTGGTGCTTTTTGTATGAGGATATGTGGTAACCTGGTTAAATGTTAGGGATATGATACTGGTGATTGTTTTTTATGATGTGGCAAATAGCCAGGGCAAACCAAGACAGAGCAAGAGAGATGTGCTTGTATTCAAAATTACCATTTATTTGAGTTTTGTCAGATTGATGCCAACTATTTCACTGTAAAAGAGAGGGAGAGAGAGAAAGTGTGTGTATGTATTTTCTAAGCAAAACTTTACAGCTATGCACAGTAGCATATTTTTTCAGTAGATTTCATCAGTATCACTATTCAAGGTCATTCAATTAGATATTTTAAACAGGAGAGTAGTAATAGCATGATTTGTTAAGTATGTTTTTTATTTACTAGTTGGCTGTGGTGAGTGTAATAATACAGTAGTGAATAGGAGATGAACAAGGCTACTGAACAAAGCTACTGAATGAAGTTACAGAACAAGATTACTGAACAAGGTTACTGAACAAGGCTATTGAATAAGGTTACTGAACAAGGATACTGTTTGTATAAACACTTTTCTGATTTATTTTGATTCAACACAAATAGTATACTCTTATTTAGATGCGTGTGAGATTCTGCACAAATCAATGACTGCATCATACATTTCAACAATTATATTATTTTATACATATCAAATATCTGGATGTTCGGTCTGAATGTACAAGTAGTCTGGTAAAAGAGAAAGTATGTTTCTAAATCACATTCACTTGTTTCGTGTGTGTAGATGACATAATGAACCAGAACTGACAATACTCTCTTGCGGGGCCGGAACTGATTGAATCGGCCCGGAATCGGGTGTCGGATTCGGCCGGAATCAAAATGAATGACTGCCCAGAATCGGCCCAAGTACATCGGGCCGTTTCCGTCTACCAGAATTCAGCCACTTTACTGGTATCTTACCAGAATCCCCCCAGAAGCGGCCCAATGCAACTTCAATAAATGTTTACAAATGACCCAATTTAGTCATTTTAAATATTACTATTATACATTGTGTACATACAAATTATACCCATCCACAAAAAAAAAACATTTTCAGTTGGAGGAAACACCTTACACCTGTGTGACCGTGTCAGCGTGCATGCACCTGGCCCGCCACGGGAGTCGCTACAGCGCGAAGGGACCCGGCCGGCCAAACCCTCCCCTACTCGAATGTCGCTGGGCCAATTGTAAGTCGCCTCATGGGTCTATCCGTTGCGGCACGGCACGGATCTCAAACCAGCATCTGTAGCAACGCAGTTTGCACTACGATGCAGTGTTTTAGACCGCTGCGTCGCTCGGGAAGCTCCACCAACAAAGTTTTGAATGGTTATCAATTGCCTTGCACAAAGTATCAAAATACTAAAATACTACACAGAACGTGTTTTTATTTAAATGTTAATTGTATTTTTTGATCACAGAAACAATGAGAAAATATGGAAAAATAAATAATGAAATGTTAATTATATAAAGCAGCCCGTGTAATCATCTGCCAAAGGCTAGCCTCAATCGGCCCGTGTCCCAAGTAATAATTTCGGGCCAGATAAATCACACCGGAATCAGCCCGAGCTCAATCCCCGCATCCTAGCCCTAAGTAATACTGCGGAAGTCAGCTCAGACTCACTCAGCCTCGTGCCCCGACTCTCAGCCGGAATCTGCCCAGATCCACTGTGCTAGCTGGGTAACCACCAACCCAAGTACAGTCTTGATAGAATGGTGGTTATCTGCTTACTGCCACTACAACCAATAATCATTATATAACAACGATACAATACGGTTTGATAGATCGCGACAGGCCGTTTCCACCTGTCATTTTCTTCATTTTGTAAGTCTCCGAGACTCTGAGGGAAAAATGTGTTTTTGTAACAAATGATTTGTGTCAAATTCTCCAAATTCAATTCGCTGACAAATTGACACAATTTCCCCTATGTATTTTCCACTGGCCTTTTCTTTGATTTAATACCGGCCTCTAAAATAGTCAGATTATGTAAATGATCAGATGAGGAAATGAATCAATCCATCCTGGTTTCACACAGAAAGTCATTTGATCTGTCACTAACTGTATACTTGGAGTCATTATAGAGGAATTATTAATTGTCTGTGATATTCATTCCGTCTAAACGTCCTAAATGATAGTGCAGTATTATTCTATAACCAGTAGGGGGCACAGTAATCACTATTTAAGAGTCATGGTGGTGGAACCAAAACTCAAGAAATTGTTGACTGGGATATAAAGGAAGAACATAATCATGACAGCACAGTTGGACATCTTCATCACTGTTTAGTATCATATTGATGATGGTCAGTATCTGTGTCCTCAACACTCACCTCTAAGAAGATGTTGGTGTAAACGGTTTTATTATTGCTGGAGAAGACTAAATTCAAATATGTTTATTGGGATTTGATGGAATGATATTTCATTTATTTATGATATTACATTAGATGTGTAGTTAGTGTTTATTTTTTCAACATTTTGTTGTTATCAATTTGATTCATTAAAAGCCGAATTGAAGAGAGGCTGCAAACACAACATGTGCTATGTCAATGTGCAAATTACAAATCTTACAGTATGTGTGTATGTATACCTCTAATGGTGGAATTTAAGATGGCTAAAGTTAATATTTCTATGACTTTACCTACGACTGCTCTCCTTGTTGCTCACCTGGAAGCTCCTATTACAATATCACATCAATATTTTGTAACCATATTTAAAGCAACACAATTTTGCTCACCAGAGAAAACACACCAAGAATGTATTTTACATTTGACAACTGAATGAAAAAGTTCATCATTCCACTTCATCCCATTGACAGAAATGATAGACGACAGGTAAAATATCCCGAATACAAAACATCTCATAAATATCTGACTGCTACTATTAATAATTCATTTCCTTTTTTTTTATACAAAAATAAAACAGAACAACAAGCGTAACAACAACAGGGATAATATATGCAGTAAAAAGCTCATTGTCTGACGGAGGAGTGGAGAGACCAGTGAAATGTGCACTGGAGTGAAACACGAGAGAGCCCCGGAAAGGGTGAGGCTCAATGTCACTCTCCACGGAGCACAGGCAGCGCAGGCAGCACAGACAGGCAGACAGGCAGGAAGCATAACAAACCTCCCCCAGATGAGCCCAGCAGCTCAGTTAGAAGCATGATGACTCTGTTATGAGATAATGATGAATAAATACTTAGGTCAGTTGAAGATTTGCTCCATAGAAAGACATGTTATAAGCCTTTTAAAAAAAATGATCATAACGGATGCTTATAACAAGATATAAAGCATTATAACTGCCTGCTTTAAGTAAAGTGTTACACATTTTCCCCGATAATCCAATGTATTTTCTTAAAGTGTGTTTGAGAGCATATTGGAGTGAAAATGTACAAGGTTACTTTGTGTTTCTTTGTGGTGTATGTACAGATGTGTTTATTCTATTTGCTGCATTTGTCCTTTGTATACCTGGGCTGTTGGTTGCTACACATCTTTCAATCTTAAACAAGTTGAGGCACAATACCTCCTTGCTTTAGATGACTTTGTGATGACCTTGTGATGCTTACCAAAAGGGTGTCCTTCGTCTGAAAGGCTTACAGAAGAATGATTGCCAACTTATTCTGTTCATGAAAGAAGAAGCACAACACATTACTGCCTCAGACCCTTTAGACAAACCTACTCGCTCATTCCACCTGAAGATAAACCATTAACCAACCGAAACACATTGGTTTCTGGGAAATAAAGAGGGAACACATGGAGCTGCCATGAAAACCCTTTCACCTTTTCTGTTCCTTCTTTAGAATTACAATATGGTTGAAGCACAGCATTCACCTCTGTTTTTCCCGATAGCAAACATGTTTGTTGTTTACTTTGCTTCCCTGCAAGGCTTTTTCTCTCAAGGCTAAAACCGAAGCATACCTCAAGACCATGTCTTGGTTTCATGCTGTTGTGTAGCCAAAATTCCTCACCTTGGCCCTTGCTATAAGACAGGGTAATTGCATCAGGGCTCTCTCCGTCTAGATGTGCCCTGGGATGGAGTCTCACAAGAGACAGGGCAGGTGTGACAGAACAACATTATAGTCCTATTGATGATCAGAATGCACTGGCCAGAGGGTGTGAGAAGCAGGCAGCACGTAGCTTTGAACTTAGCTTTGAACGGTGTCAGTCCGTGTTACCTTTGTGCATGCATTTCATTGTGCAGATGGGCACTAGTCGTATCTTTCATCTCGACGCCGTGCTCTTTGAGGTTGTAGTTAGTGGCGGAGGATGCGTGTGTGAGTGTGAGGAGACCAGTCTTTTTTCCATTAGCAGGTGTACTCTGTTGGCCTGCCCTGCTCAGACTCTTTGTAAGAGCCTCACCACTAGTTTAACCCTATCAATCGGGGTAAAGGAACTCGGGTATTTGCCACAATCACAGTTGACTCGCCCGTTATATCCGACTCCGTTTGACGTCACCAATCTGTGGAGGATGTTGTGTTTGTGGATTGGGCCTTACGTCTTTCACCCTAGTTTTGTTGTCTGCTGTTCTTATCGAAGCTCCCAACATGCTCGTAGCTGCAACAGTAGGAACTAAAGGGGTGTTAACACTGATGCTGTTGTGATGACTCCAGGTTGAAGGATGTTTGGAGGAAAGGAAGTGGAGCCCTTTGCTCCCTCTACATGTTGACGTGAGAGGGAAATAATGTATGAATAGGATCGTTTCAGAGCTTCAGCTCACCACTGCTGTGATTACTGTAGCACTGTTTCAGACAGCGTTTCAGTCACTGACCGAAAGAAAGCCTTTCATAATCGGACCACGTCATTTGTACTGTACATGTTTGTTTGAGGGCAGAGATTGACTTATGGCACTTGAGGGATTTGTTGATTTGTGTGATTATATATCTTGCTACTCAGTGAGTGGTGCTAGACTTGTGTTTTCTCCCTGAGTCAATACATAGGCTCAGTGGGCTAGCACAGTCTGAGAGCACACATACAACCTGAGTTTAATAGTGTGTCAGTCACAGTGAGGAAGACTTCATCCTCACCGTCCTGTTCTCACGTTATTGTAATTGAATGTATACCTTATTGTGGCTGTAGTTCTAGGTTATTTCAGAGCTATTCCTTATACTCTGTCACGATTCAGGTTAGTGCTTGTATACCACATTGTCGTCTTTGTTCTCTCTTCTATTCCGTATTTTATTGTGCGTCCAAAAGCTTACACAATCCACGTTCAAGGCAACGAACGCCTAAAGCAAATTTTCGACGGAACTGGTTTCAGGTTCCAAGGCTAGGTGATATCCAAGATGTATTAGGTATTGTAGTTCAAGGTACAGTATGTGCTGTATGGCCTATATATGGAATTGTTGATGTGCTGCGACAAACATTAATGGATTGAGTATGTCATGCAATGTGGTAAAGTACTATTTTATATACAGTATGTTTGCAAACACTTCTATTCAACCTGGTTCTTTGCTGGTTCTGGGGGGGGGAAAGGTGAAAAATATGAATTCAAGGCATGATGCCTGGGTGTTATTAATTCAGAGCCACAGTGACAACTGAATAATAACATTTAATGACATTTTTACATGGACTAAAAGTCAGAGTCCTTCCCTCATTCATTTTTAAGTCACTCTCGGGATTCAGGCTTTCCACAGTAATGACACCGGACACCTTTCCACGGGGCTGCATGGGAACATAGCACCCCCTCTCATGTTCATATCACACGATCATAGACTCGAGGAAACATCTCTTTCTTTATTTAGTTTTCAATATTGTTAAATTCTGAAATGCATTTTATTCTCTCTCAATGAAATAGGTAAGGTAGCCTATAGTACACGCCAATGGTTAAAGTAATGTTCAGTTTTTAAAAGGATTGGAATTATATATTTTTTTTTTCTTTGAGGGATGGCCTGAGTATACAAAACATTAACAACACCTTCTCTCTCCATGACATAGACTGGCAGGTGAATCCAGGTGAAAGCTATGATCCTTTACCGATGTCAGTGTAGATGAAGGGGAGGAGACTGGTTAAAGAAGGACTTCTTATTACGCGCCTGGCCTAAAAATGGTGTTGTCATGGCTTACTTCCCCCCATGGGCTTTGGTCTAGGAGTTTAACAAAGAGTTTCCCTCTGCCCAGATGACTCATAGCAACACGCAGAGAGAGAAAAAGGACAAAGTGATCACTTTTCACCAAAACTCTGAGGATTATCAGGACAGACTTTCTACCCCCCCACCCCCAACTCTTTCTCTCTCTCTCTCTGTCGCTCTCTCTCACACACCCACTCTCATTCATTTTCACTTTTTCACTCTCTTTTTCTCTCTCTCTCTTGCTCGGCATCGCTAGTCAATAAAACACTAACTAGAAAAGGGGTCACTGATGGGAGGATCAATCCGCCTAGCCCCCCTGTGGCTTCCCCATCTCTCCTTGGTATCCTGCGTTGTCTCCATTGTGGCCCAGGCCCAGTATGTAGCCTAGTCTAAGCTGAGTGAAAGAAGCCCCAATGTGCTGTGACCCTGGTGGAGAATGGATCCGCGGAGGTAGTGGTGCAGTAATCGAGGTAGTGTATGGACAGCATCCTCTGTGGTATTGTGTGTCCTATATGTGCTTTTCAAACACCGTCATCAAGTAGTCCAGACTCGGGGAATGATGGAAGATACACGTTGAATTGACGTCTTTAGAACATTTGATGATTGTCGCATCATGTAAAAGGCGTTGAAGGCTTTCGCTGGACAACAATGACAAGGAAACATGCATTTTAACAAATGAAATGCGGTGAAGGGGACAGTTTTAATGTATCATATTATTGGAAAGCAAAGGGGTGACATGCTTACTGGTAAATTATTTTGTGTCACTCAGTTCCCGTCGTGAGATAATATGCACCAGGTGAAATAACGTGTCTGTTCTTTAGCAGCATCCCGCCAGGCGCACTGTTCTTTGGCATTATCCTCGAGTCTCCTACGATTCAGCGTCCTGACATGTTTCTAGCTAAATGCATCCCAACACTTTACAAATATATCCAATTCTGCGACAGAACATTTTTGTTTTCCATTCAAGTGAAGTTGCCATATAAATATGTCATGAAAAGATCAAAGATTTCGCACCTGTCCATTTGTGTAAGAGAAAATATGCTCTGGAATTGTTTTCCTGCACATTTTGACACATATCAAAAACAAACAAACAAACAAACAAAAAGGATGTCTGTGAAAAGCATTTGAATTCTTAAGGATACAAATTTTGCCCTTTGTCACCAAAATAGAGATGTTTGCTCAAATAAAGGAAATGTCTCCAGCTGCTACTCATAGGCCTACTCATATCATGTAAGAACCTGCTACTCTTTTACACAGAATTAACTTTTTCTAAGTATCCATACTACAGTAAATTGAATTGCATTTGAATACTTGAAAAGTTGGAGACGGCGGAGTCCTGCCGTCCTCCCTTGGTTTCTAAATGTATGACTATTTCATATCAGTGGAGATATCCCTGTCTGTTGGGGTGATTGACATAAGCCCATATTAGGAGTTAAAAAAAAAAAATAAGTCCATGGAGACACGGCGGATCCACGCTGCAGAAGGAGGAGAGCGAGCGCTAGTCTCCTGGAGGAGCCGTGCCTTCTTAACCCCGCTCATTGGTATGCTGATGCGTACACGTTGAGGCACACTCTAAATGGCTGAGCCTTCCAGACTCTCTTCCCCCCCCGACACAGCGCGGGGCAGACATGATCCCACTGAGGCCCGGCGACGATATGCAGTGCGGAATACAGAATCATAGAACGAACCCAATTAATAATCACGTAGTTAGTTCATATTTTAGACACTGTCTGTGCAGTGTGCAGCCGCAGCGTGGCTCGTCTTGTCAAAGTTTTCAATTGGAAAAGTTGAGATATAGGGTTCAAAGTGTTTTTTATTTCTTGATATAGGCCTCACTGACAGGCCTATGTTTCTGGTCACATGTGACAGATGCATGGGGTTTTAACTTAAGACATATGGGCTTCTGTCATCATTCCCATAAGTGAAAAAACACACACAGAATCATGTTACATTTTCTTTTGTTTCAGATCACACCCCCAGTCCCAGAATTAGAAGAACAACATGTCAACCAGAGACATATCTGCTGTCAAGTGAGAAGATAGAATATCACGTTACCCTATTGTGACTTTCAACTGTAAGACAGTTATAGACAGATTGTTTTTGTCATATAACGAAGTGACCCTGAACCATACCACTCTCCTTTCAAACTATTTTGCAAAACTTCTGAAAAAAATCCCTTCAGAAAAAGACGGTTGGAATTTGGTAGACCTTAATGTCATTGTTAAGGAATATTACCAAAAACATACATATTTTTATCTTTATCGTTCTGAGGGACTTATCACTGAGCAGGCTTCGAGGTGCAAGGTTAGGTTCGACTCTTTGAACATGCTTAATGAAAGGCAATATGAAAGGTGCATCATCTGTTGTTTTATACCATTTTGTTCTGTTTCTCGGTATACTACACATGCTGCCACTAATTATACAAGCTAGGTAGTCCCCATACAGTCAGAAATGAAAACTCGACCGTTACTGACATATTCATTTTAAGTTTCTAATCAGATTTAAATATGCAAAGCAGGTCCCGATGGGTTTTCTTTGATATGCAAATAGAGAGTGCAAACAAAGGTGGAGGCGATGTAGATTTTTCAATATAAGAAAATCTCAAAGGTGGGCTCGTCGTCACATCTTGTTAGAAAAGGGAGGGGAAAAAACGTCATATTTCCATAATATAGCATTTAAGAGAAATGTCTTATATTTTTCATGCAGAACAAAATACTTAAACAGAAATAAGTGATATGATATGATAGGATAATTAGTTAGACAGTGTGCTTCAGAGTATTCATAATAGCTATAATCCCATGAGTAGGATATTGCATGCTCTACAGTCATACACACAGTAGTTGTGACTCCTATTCATATATCAAAGCCATATCTGATATGGATCTACTGTTTACCGTCCAGCTGTATCATTGCATGTAAACAAGCCTGACATGGTGCTTTTCTGTGGAGCGTGTCCCAACTGCATCTCACTGGCCAGTAATCAGTTTGATGGAATATAAAGGGAAGGTCAGTGTTTCCATAATTCACTCTTTCCATAAATCATGTTATGTGATCTGGATCCACATAGCTATCAGCGCTCTCTTACTGCTCGGAGAATGGCAGCAGTATTTTGTTAAGGCATTTTGGCCCTCAGATTGTGGAGGTCACTGTGGGTAAAAAAAAGAAGAAAAGATGAAGCTCATTTAAGTACAGACAAAAACAACATGATCTTTAAAATAGAAGACACAAACAGTTTAGTGCAGAATACACTGCAAGCTGTCCTAATATGGAGACCGTAACAGATGGTTTTATTGACATGAAGTACTTTGTCGTATATTGTGTAGGTAAAGACACAAAAGCAGTTATGTGCGTAAACACATGCAGGCTTTCTTAATATGGACACTAACATTTCATGGACATACAGCACTTTGTAGGCTACAGTTTATTCTGAATAGTGTTCAAAACACTATCACCTCTACATACATTCATGTTCTTTGCAAAGCATACAGTCAAATTCTGTTGCATGGTGTCTACAGCTACTGTATCAGGTAGCACCAACGTGAACAGAACAGACAGGAAGTAATACATGGTCAGCGAAGTGGAGCAAAGGGAGGAGAGCTGACTTTTATTGACACCAGAATGGGGATGGTCTGACCTTCATTTCCAATTTCAGCCCACAGATTGGAAAACCCTGACTGCTCTCTCCAGTGTCCCAAGCGCCATTTTCTGTCTCCATGGTGTGGAGAACATGATTTCCCTTTTACTGAAATTAAACAGGCTTCTGGTAAACAGTTGTGGCAAACCTTTGGCCAATTTGCCGCAATAAATATTTTCACATGCAAAAATGAGTTTTGTGGCAAAATGTTTTGGCATATTTGCGGCGACTTGTGAACATATGGCAAACAATTGTCGGAAACATGTGGCGAACATTCTACTGTTCGCTGCAAATTTGCTGCAAACTCCGTATGACTACACTAATTGGATCAGATTTTGGGTTACTGGGTGTTAACAACATTGAAATGTTGTATCTACATAAACCAAATTGCATATAACTTTAAATGAACTTGCTTCTCACAGAGACAATTAAACATAACATACTAAATTTACAAAATATACTAAACAACATGTATTCAACAACAGATACAAATACAGTGCATTCGGAAAGTATTCAGAACCCTTGACTTTTTCCACATTTTGATAGGTTACAGCCTTATTCCAAAAATAGATTAAAAAACTAAAATTGTTCATCAATCAATCTACAATACCCCATAATGACAACACAAAAATAGTTTTCTAAAAATATAAACATATAAACATGCTATATTCACACCCTCTTTCCATTGATCATCCTTGAGATGTTTCTACAACTTGTTTGGAGTCCACATGTGGTAAATTCAATTGACTGGACATGATTTGGAAAGGCACACACCTGTCTATATACAGTGGCTTGCGAAAGTATTCACCCCCCTTGGCATTTGTCCTATTTTATTGCCTTACAAAATGGAAATAAAATAGATTTTGGGGGGGTTTGTATCATTTGATTTACACAACATGCCTACCACGTTGAAGATGCAAAATATTTTTTATTGTGAAACAAACAAGGAATAAGACAAAAAACAGAAAACTTGAGCTTGCATACCTATTCACACCCCCAAAGTCAATGCTTTGTAGAGCCACCTTTTGCAGCAATTACAGCTGCAAGTCTCTTGGAGTACGTCTCTATAAGCTTAGCACATCAAGCCACTGGGATCTTTGCCCATTCTTCAAGGCAAAACTGCTCCAGCTCCTTCAAGTTAGATGGGTGTACAGCAATCTTTAAGTCATACCACAGATTCTCAATTGGATTGAGGTCTGGGCTTCGACTAGGCCATTCCAAGACATTCAAATGTTTCCCCTTAAATCACTCGATTGTTGCTTTAGCGGTATGCTTATGGTCATTGTCCTGCTGGAAGGTGAACCTCTGTCCCAGTCTCAAATCTTTGGAAGACTGAAACAGGTTTCCTTCAAGAATTTCCTTGTATTTAGTGCCTTCCATAATTCCTTCAATTCTGACCAATTTCCCAGTCCCTGACGATGAAAAACATCCCCACAGCATGATGCTGCCACCACCATGCTTCACTGGGGATGGTGTTCTCGGGGTAATGAGAGGTGTTGTTTGCGCCAGACATAGCATTTTCCTTGATGGCCAAAAAGCTCAATTTTAGCCTCATCTGACCAGAGTACCTTCTTCAATATGTTTGGGGAGTCTCCCACATGCCAAACGTATTTGCTCATTTTTTTCTATAAGCAAGGATTTTTTTCTGGCCACTCTTCCATAAGCCCAATTCTTTGGAGTGTACAGCTTAAAGTGGTCCTGTGGACAGATGCTCCAATCTCCACTGTGGAGCTGGTGCTCCGTGGGATGTTCAACGTTTCAGATATTTGTTTATAACCCAACCCTGATCTGTACTTCTCCAGAACTTTGTCCCTGACCTGTTTGGAGAGCTCCTTGGTGCCACTTGGTTGGTGGTACCCTTTGCTTAGTGGTGTTGCAGACTCTGGGGCCTTTCAGAACAGGTGTATATTTACTAAGATCATGTGACAGATCATGTGACACTTAGATTGCACACAGGTGGACTTTATTTAACAAATTATGTGACTTCTGAAGGTAATTGGTTGCACCAGATCTTATTTAGGGGCTTCATAGCAAAGTGGGTGAATACATATGCATGCACCACTTTTCCGTTTTGTAATTTTTTATTTATTTATTTTTTCCATTTCACTTCACCAATTTGGACAATTTTGTGTATGACCAAATCTATTTAAATTACAGGTTGTAATGCAACAAAATACGAAAAATGCCAAGGGGGATGAGATGGCGCCGAAGAACATGGCTGATGTTTCACATTCTCCCAACCAATTGTGCTATTTTGATATTTCATTTGCGTTTTGTGTAACTTCTTTTTTAACTTATTGTGTACATAATGTTGCTGCTACGACCGAAAATAACTTCGGAACATCAGAAAAGCGATTACTCACCACGGACTGGAAGAAACTTTTTCCTTTAATGAGTCCGACGAGAAGGATATCCTGCTTTCACTGGAACAGGCCCAGATTCACTCCTTTTGTGTGAAGAAAAGACACCGGAAAAGAGGCCGCAGATCGGGCACCCTTCTGAGAATCCGTAGGCGAGTGAGCAAACTCCTATTGCCTTCCATCCTTCTTGCTAACGTGCAATCATTGGAAAATAAAATTGATGACCTACGATTAAGATTATCCTTCCAACAGGACAAAAAAACGGTAACATCTTATGTTTCACTGAGACGTGGCTGAATGAAGATACGGACAATATAGAGCTAGCGGGATTTTCCATGCACCGGCAGAACAGCGACGCTACCTCTGGTAAGACGAGGGGTATGTCTTTTTGTCAATAACAGCTGGTGCATGATGTCTAATATTAAAGAAGTCTCGAGGTATTGCTCGTCTGAGGTAGAATACCTTATGATAAGCTGTAGACCACACTATCTACCAAGAGAGTTCTCATCTGTATTATTCGCAGCCGTCTATTTACCATCACAAAGTGAAGCTGGCACTAAGACTGCTCTCAACCAACTCTATAAGACCATGAGCAAAGAAGAAAATGCTCACCCTGAAGCGGCACTCCTAGTGGCCGGGGACTTTAATGCAGGCAAAATAAGTTTTACCAAATTTTTACTAGCATGTCACATGTGCCAGGAAAAAAACCTAGACCACCTTTACTCCACACACAGAGACGCATACAAAGCTCTCCCCTTCCCTACATTTGGCAAATCTGACAATAATGATATCCTCCTGATTCCTGCTTATAAGCAAAAAGTAAAGCAGGAAGTACCAGTGACTCGCTCAATACGGAAGTGGTCAGATGATGCAGATGCTACACTACAGGGCTGTTTTGCGAGCACAGACTGAAATATGTAACCAGGAGTCATCCAATGGCATTGAGGAATACACCACCTCAGTCATCGGCTTCGTCAATAACTGCATCAATGACGTTGTCCCCACAGTGACTGTACGTACATATCCCAACCAGAAGCCATGGATTACAGGCAACATCTGCATCGAGCTAAAGGCTAGAGCTGCCGCTTTCAAGGAGCAGGAGACTAATCCGGACGCTTATAAGAAATCCCGCTATGCCCTCAGATGAACCATCAAACAAGCAAATTGTCAATACAGGATTAAGATTGAATCCAGACTACACCGGTTCTGACGCTCGTTGGATGTGGCAGGGCTTGAAAACTATTATGGACTACAAAGGGAACCCCAGTCGCAAGCTTCCCAGTGATGCGAGCCTACCAGATGAGCTAAATGCCTTTTATGCTTGCTTCGAGGCAAGCAACACTGAAGCATGCATGAGAGCACCAGCTGTTCTGGATGACTATGTGATAACGCTCTCGGTAGCCAATGTGAACAAAACCTTTAAACAGGTCAACATTCACAAAGCCGCTGGGCCAGACGGATTACCAGGACGTGTACTCAAAGCATGCACGGACCTACTGTCAAGTGTCTTCACTGACATTTTCAACCTCTCCCTGACCGAGTCTGTAATACCTACATGTTTCAAGCAGACCACCATTGTCCCTGTGCCCAAGGAAGCAAAGGTAATCTGCCTAAATGATTACCGCCCCGTGGCACTCATATCAGTAGCCATGAAGTGCTTTGAAGGCTGGTCATGCCTCACATCACCAGCATCCTCCCGGACACCCTAGACCTATCAAATTCGCATACCTACCCAACAGATTCACAGATGATGCAATCTCAATTGCACTCCACCCTGCCCTTTCACACCTGGACAAAAGGAACACCTATGTGAGAATGCGGTTCATTGACTACAGCTCAGTGTTCAACACCATAGTGCCCACGAAGTTCATCACTAAGCTAAGGACTCTGGGACTAAACACTTCCCTCTGCAACTGGATCCTGGACTTTCTGACGGGCCACCCCCAGGTGGTAAGAGTAGGCAACAACACGTCTGCCACGCTGATCCACGCTGATCCTTAACACTGGGGCCCCTCAGGGGTGTGTACTTAGTCCCCTCCTGAATTCCCTGTTCACCCACGACTGCGTGGCCAAACACGATTCCAACACCATCATTAAGTTTGCTGACAACACAACAGTGGTAGGCCTGATCACCGACAACAATGAAACCCGATAGCCTCATTATTGTTATTCTTATTGTGTTACTTATTATGATTACTTTTTATTTTAGTCTACTTGGTAAATATTTTATTTTTCTTGAACTGCACTGTTGGTTAAGGCTTAAGGGCTCGTAAGTAAGCATTTCACAGTAAATACTACACTTGTATTCGGCTCATGTGACAAATAAAGATTGACTTGATTACTTTTGCAAGGCACTGTAAGGTCGTACAGTTGACAATGCATGTCAGAGCAAAAACAAAGCCATGAGGTTGAAGGAATTGTCCGTAGAGCTCCAAGCCAGGAATGTGTCTAGGCAAAGATCTGGGGAAGGGTACGAAAACATTTCTGTAGGATTGAAGGTCACCAAGAACACCATGGCCTCCATCATTCTTAAATGGAAGAAGTTTGGAACCACCAATAATCTTCCTAGAGCTAGCTGCCTGGCCAAACTGAGCAATCGGGGGAGAAGGGCCTTGGTCAGGGAGGTGACCAAGAACCAGATGGTCACTTTGACAGAGCTCCAGAGGACTTCTATGGAGATGGGAGAACTTTCCAGAAGGACAACCATCTCTGCAGCTCTCCACCAATCAGGCCTTTATGGATGGAAGCCACTCTTCAGTAAAATGCACATGACATCCTGCTTGAGGTTTGCCAAAAGGCTGTTGGTGGCAGCATCATGCTGTGGGGATGTTGTTCAGTGGCAAGGACTGGGAGACTAGTCAGGATGGAGGGAAAAATGAACTGAGTAAAGTACAGAGAGATCCTTGATGAAAACCTGCTCGAGAGCGCTCAGGACCTCAGACTGGGGCAAAGGTTCACCTTCCAACAGGACAAAGACCCTAAACACACAGCCAAGACAACGCAGGAGTGGCTTTGGGACAAGTCTCTGAATGTCCTTGAGTGGCCCAGCTAGAGCCCAGACTTGAACCCGATCGAACATCTCTGGAGAGACATGAAAATAGCTGTGCAGTAACGCTCCCCATCCAACCTGACAGAGCTTGAGAGGATCTGCAGAGAAGAATGGGAGAAACTCCCCAAATACAGGTGTGCCAAGCTTGTAATGTCATACCCAGGAAGACTCAAGGCTGTAATCGCTGCCAAAGGTGCTTCAACAAAGTACTGAGTCAAGTGTCTTAATACTTATGTAAATGTGATATTTCATTTACATTTATTTATACATTTGCAAACATTTCTAAAAACCTGTTTTTGTTTTGTCATTATGGGGTATTGTGTATAGATGGATGAGGGGAAAAAACGATTTAATCAATTTTAGAATAAGGCTGTAACGTAACAAAATGTGTAAAAAGTCAAGGGGTTTGAATTACTTTCCAAATGCACTCTATGCATTGCTTGTGCTGAGAAAATATACTATGCAGGCCTACTGTCAGTATTTGTCATTATATAAAGAAAATAAGATGTCCACGTAGGCCTATCTCACGATATCTAATGACTCAATATCATGACTCAACACCATATCATGTATGATATCCGGAGGGAATCCCAAAATCATTTGTGCATGAAAGAAAAATGTGGATTTCATATTTGTCAAATTATTGACCATGTGCTGAAAACTCAGAAATGCATCAGAAATCGTATTTTTAGCACATCAAAAAGCATATCAAGATCCGGATATGGACCTCAGCCAAGAAAAGCATATCTGGAATCAATATAGCATATCTTGAATGTGCTGAGAACACAGATATGCGATGTATACAGTCAGTATTTGTCAACATGAAGAGAGGAAATAGGATGTCGCACATCTCAAGATATTGAATGAGTCCATATCCGGCCATAGGAAATGTCCATGTGTGATATTCAGAGTAATTCCAGCATCATACATGTCTAAAAGACACGTCTGGATTCAGAATTTGCCTGGATATGGTGCAAATCCACAAATGGTCTGTATTCTCTAGAATATCAAAAAACGTGTGAAGCAAAGATATCCCCTGATATGGAACCTTTTAGCCCAGTGCTTGCAATGTATACATTGAAATTAGAATCATTGCACATTGAGTAAGGCTATGTTTGTTTTAGCAGTAAGCTACAATATTCATTTCAAACTGTCAGATGCTGTTGCTGTCTGCCACACTTTGGTATCCCTTTTGTCTGTGTGTGTGTGTGTGTGTGTGTGTGTGTGTGTGTGTGTGTGTGTGTGTGTGTGTGTGTGTGTGTGTGTGTGTGTGTGTGTGTGTGTGTGTGTGTGTGTGTGTGTGTGTGTGTGTGTGTGTGTGTGTGTGTGTGTGTGTGTGTGTGAAAGACATTAGTCCTTCAAGGCATGCAGCATCCTGCCTCTTCTCGTTTGAATATTCAAAAGTGAATACTCAAAAGCTGCAAAATACAAAACGTGTCAAACAGTGCATGGTCATGGCAATGAAAGCCCTTTTGTCTTGTCAAGAGTAAACCAATTGAAGACACTTTTCAATAGGCTTTGTGTAGGGCCCTATCTAGCACTGTGAAAGGTTCTTCCATCAGTATAGAGGTATTGTGTCAGTGGTTTTAGGTGTATTGAGGATGTGTCTTGTCCATGACTTAGCTTAGAGAGGTCGATAGCATTTATCCCTGACGGTATTTACTTATTTATTATTATTTGTAACTTTTCATTCCCTTTTCTTGAGCCTGAAAATACACATTGAAATTGTGTATGGATGAAGTACAAAACAACTAAATGAACGTTTGCTTTGTGACATTTGTTTATTTTTCTGACTTTTTGCTGAACAATATTGTTATATAAGTCATGCCAAAACATGACTGTACTGTAGGAACAAACACATAGCCTATGCAGTGGATAAAGAGCATTGTGACGTACCAGGAAACTGATAACACAAAAAAATGAGTGAAATGTATTAACCCATACTAAAGTTCATCCCAATAGGAGCTAGCATTACACAGGAGCTATACCTGACCTTTCTGACAGCCAAAAATGTCATTGAAGGTTTAAGGCAAAGAAATCCAGTCATATTTAACCAAGCCTTCAGAATCTTTGACATTTTCTCTGATGTTGCCACTGGATGGCACCCTGAATACTCTGTCTGCATCCCAAATGGTACCCTACTTCCTGTATAGTGCACTACTTCTGATCAGGGCCTCTAGGGTTCTATTATACAAAGAATAGATTTTGGACGTACACTCTGCAGTGTTGGCCTTCCCTCGTAGCCTTTAAAGACATAGAATCATCACAGGTGTTGACAGAGCTCTCAGTACACTCAGAAACACCTCTGAAAGGAGGGGATGGTGACAGCTCAGATAAATCCTGGGTCCCGTCTTGCGATGTATGTATTGCAGTCAACACAACAAAGATGGATACAGTTGAAATTCGGGGGGGAAACACTTCACTGCAACACACATAATGATATCAAAATAGGTGATTATTTAGCGGCAAAAAACCACCTCTGGTTATCTATGACTTTATTTTAAAAAATGAAGAAACATTTTTCTCCATTACCATGGTATGCACACAAGCACACTCACACACTCGCACACACAAGCACTTAACCCTAAACCTAACCCTAACCCTAAACCCTAACCCTAAAACTAAACCTAGCTCCTAACCATAACCCTTAAAGTAAAATCTAATCCTAATACTAATTCTAACCTTAACCCCAAACCCCCTAGAAATAGCATTTGACCTCGTAGGGACTAACAACATGTCCTCGGTTGGTCAAATGTTGGTTTGTTTGCTATTCAACTACCCTAACCCTAAACCTAACACTACCCTAAACCTAAACCTAACACTACCCTAAACCTAAACCTAACACTACCCTAAACCTAAACCTAACACTACCCTAACCCTAAACCCAACCACGTACTCTTTCCCTTACCCTAACCCTAACCTCAAAACCTAACCTTAACCCTAAACTTAACCCTAACCCTAAACCTAACCCTAACCCAAAAACCTAACCTTAACCCTAAACTTAACCCTAACCCTAAACCTAACCCTAACCCAAAAACCTAACCTTAACCCTAAACTTAACCCTAACCCTAACTCAAAAACCTAACCTTAACCCTAACCCAAAAACCTAACCTTAACCCTTAACTTAACCCTAACCCTAAAACTAACATTAGCTCCTAACCATAACCCTTAACGTAATTCTAACCCTAATTCTAAACTTAACCCTAAACCCCCTAGAAATAGCATTTGACCCCGTGGGGACTAACAAAATGTCCCCAGTCGATAAAATGTTTGTTTGTTTACTATTCTAACACGACCACATGCACGCACGCGCACACGCACACACACACACACACACACTCACACACACACACACACACATCTTCGCTGCCATTCACTAAACTGGAGGCATAGCTCATCTCTTCTGAGCCAGGACTCAAACCAGCAAGTTATAAGCCAGGGGGAGAATCAGAGGGGATCATAGGAGGAGAGGGTCTGAAAAAACTCCAACACCACTGGAGACCGCCATTCCACCAGTTGGCCCACTCACATTCCCTAATTCCAGTTGGCAACCCCTCACACAATCATGCACACACACACACACACACACACACACACACACACACAAACACACACACACACACACACACACACCCCCCCCCACAATTCATTCAGACTGAAGAGCATAGCTACTCTATGGACTAAACATTGGTGGTGATTGGGAGGAGAGGAAGGCTTGACTCAAAGACAGACTGCAGTCCTTTACACCCGCTGAGTGCTCTACATAAACTGTACCAGGAAGAAAGATACACTGTCATTGTTGGTCCATGTCTCTTGTTGATTCATGTGTGTCGTCTATGACTCTCTTTTGTTCACTGCTCTCTCTCTCTCTCTCTCTCTTTCTCCTGGGTATTCTCTGCTACATGTGGTGATGTGACACCTCCATGCCTGACCAGGAGAGCTCAAGAGACATGCACACACCACACACCCCTGCCCTCTGGAGTGTTCCTGAGTTATTCCCTGCTGGGAGAGATGACAGGGAAACAGAGGTCTAGAGACCCGTGTCCGTCATTTCACATTCACAACCTTTCAGGATATTCTAATACTTGGGAACTCATACTTCCATCAGCATACTACACAACAGCCTGAATGTTAGAGTAGTAGAAGATACACACCTGTGTTAAGTGTTAACCTGTAACCGTTGAACTACTGGCATGCAACAAATTGCATCTCACTATTGTGTGTGTAGTGTGTGTGTTGTGTGTGTGTGTGTGTGTGTGTGTGTGTGTGTGTGTGTGTGTGTGTGTACACGTGCGTATGTGTCCTTTGCATGAAAACAATCAATGCTCATGGCCATTTAGAGAGAGAAAGACTTTCTAAATGAATTAATTACAAATGATTCTAAATGTCAAGTGTAGATAAAGCTTAATACCCTGGCTCCTCCTCGCTGCAGCAAAGAAGCTTTTAAATGGCTCGCTGCCAGTCTCTATCTGCCAAACGACACCAAGGTTACCGGCAAAAGCGGAAATATTCATAATATATGCAAAACCGTCCGGCGGTACCCATGGACAGTGTTCATTTGAATTCAAGAGCTGATCTCAAACCTTTGACAACTGCTTAAGTAATTAGTTGGACGAAATGTTATGCTGGAGACCAAAAAAAAAACAGACTAGAGAATATTTTTCACGTTTTATCTTTGGCTTTTGATTCTAATTGAATGCGTTTAGGAACTTTCAGGTTTGATCTGGGTTTGATCTTATGGGCTGTACACATAGAGAGGAATTAGGATATCATTTGTTTTTACTTTTAGCAGATACGTATGGTTCTATGAGAAGACTGTTTCTTCAGCAAGTATTGCTCGTTGCGTCCCTTGTATTTTGCATGTCTATTCTAATTCAGTAACGATCGATATTTGATAATCAACCACAGGAGGTTGGTGTCACCTTAACTGGGGAGGATGGGCTTGTGGTAATGGTTGAACAGAATGAGTGGAATGGTATCAAATACATCAAACACATGGTTTCCAGGTTTTTGATGCCATTCCATTTGTGCCGTTCCAGCTGTTATTATGAGCCGTTATCCCCTCAGCAGCCTCCACTGTAATCAACATACAGCATGCAACAAATAAACATTGCTCTAGGTTTCTCCATTTTCCTAGCAGGAGAAAAGCAGCTTTGAGTACAGTAGCATTGACTTGCAGATTTTGGCCAATGCATAATTAATATATGACAACACAACATCCTGTTTTGTTGTAAACAAAAGCCAAGCTCAGTGTCGGACACAGGATAGTGCTGTTATTCTATTGTTTTTTTTTACTGTGCAGGCCTGTTCACAATGGTATTATTAGCGTCTGCCCATATCTCCCAGGTTGGGTGTCACAGTCCTATAATGAGAATCATACTCCAACTCCTTGGAACTAGGCCAGAACCCATTGAAAGCCACCCTCCCTGCCTAACACATTACCACAGTGTATTAATCTAAAGAGACTCCGTGTTTGTGTTTACCGAGCTTGATTCACTTCCAATTAGAGGGAAATAATTACACTCCACGGGACAAGGGATGCAGCCGTGTGACAAAATGGGGAAGGGACGAGAGGTTGCTTGTGACACATTGAGAGGGAAAAAACAGGAAGCAGGACTTTAACAATTCGATTAGATTAAAAGGGGAGCGTTTAAACATTATGTTCTAGGAGTGCATTTTCTTTGACACTTAAATATTCATTGATTACAACAACAACAAAATGTTGATTTATTATTAGCCTTTTATGTATTCAATATATAAAAATATATATAATTGACATTTTAGTTATATAGCAGACGCTCTCATCCAAAGCGATTTACAGTAGTGAGTGCTGGTCCCCTGAACCCTGGTATTGCAAGCACCATGCTCTACCAATTGAGCTATACGGGACATTGTAGTTCATATTTATAAGAAACACACTTGAATAAACAAATATCAGCACTTTTTATCGACAACACTATGGTAGCAGTATTACATAAAATTTGAATGCCCTTGGGAATACTCAGTTTAGAAAAGCACCATGGCTAACACATAACACAACCCCACGGGGACCCCAGCCACGGGCTGTTCACTCCCTTACCATCGGGCAGACGCTATCGGAGCATGAGGTCTGATACCAACAGGCTCAGAGACAGTTTCTATCTACAAGTCGTCAGATTACTGAACTCTTGAGCTGGACTGACCACCTGCTCTGATTCTCCACACTTAGAACACATGCACTTACTCACTCACACACGCACACGCACACACACACACACACACACACACACACACACACACACACACACACACACACACACACACACACACACGCGCACACGCGCACACGCACACACACACACACACACACACACGCACGCACACACACACGCACACGCACACGCGCACGCGCACACGCACACACACACACACACACACACACACACACACACACACACACACATATATATATATACATTCATGCTAAACACACATCACAACTGCTGCTACCAGATTCTAATTTATAGTAATGCACAATTTAAACACTTGCCCCCAATCCCCTCTTACACAAAACGTGTAAATATTGGACTATAAATTGTGCCTTGCTGTACTATACTTGTGCTAAAATGTTTATTCTATTCTACTGAATCATTTTCTTTGTTTGTATTCTTATATTTTATTATTTATTGTAGTTGCATTGTCCTGAAGGAACCTGCAAGTAAGCATTTCTTTGGACAGTGTATACGATGTATATCCTGTACATATGACTATTAAAACATGAACGTTTTTATTTTCAGCCTGAATGTATGTTGGCTTCAACAGATGACTCTCTAAGGAGAGAACATACAGCAACTCAAGGAATATGGAATGTGCCTTGTTAACATTGCAAAGACATTACAATGTAAAAATTCATACAGTGTTTTGCAAAAATATTCATACCCCTTGGCGTTTTTCCTATTTTATTGCATTACAACCTGTAATTTAAAAGGATTTTATTTCATGTATTTCATGGATTTCATGTAAAGGACACACACAAAATAGTCCAAATTGGTGAAGTGAAGTGATAAAAGTAACTTAGTAAAATTAAAATTCTGAAAAACTTTAATGTGGTGCGGGCATATATATTCACCACCTTTACTATGAAGCCCCTAAAGAAGATCTGGTGCAACCAACTCCCTTCAGAAGTCACATAATTAGTTAAATAAATAAATAAATCTGTCACATGATCTCAGTAAATATACACCTGTTCTGAAAGGCCCCAGAGTCTGCAACACCCCTAAGAAAGGGGTTCCACCAACCAAGCGGCACCATGAAGACCAAGGAGCTCTCCAAACAGGTCAGGGACAAAGTTGAGAAGAAGTACAACATTGAAAGAATATGGCACCACAACAAACCTGCCAAGAGAGGGCCGTCCACCAAAACTCACGGACCAGGCAAGGAAGGCATTAATCAGAGAGGCAACAAAGAGGCGAAAGATAACCCTGAAGGAGCTGCAAAGCTCCACAGTGGAGATTGGAGTATCTGTCCATAGGACCACTTTAAGCCGTACACTCCCCAGAGCTGGGCTTTACAGAAGAGTGGCCAGAAAAAAGCCATTGCTTAAAGAAAAAAATGAGCAAGCACGTTTGCTAAAGTAACACTCGTGTGGTTTAAGGGGAAACATTTAAATGTCTTGGAATGGCCTAGTCAAAGCCCAGACCTCAATCCAATTGAGAATTTGTGGTATGACTTAAAGATTGCTGTACACCAGCTGGAACCCATCCAACTTGAAGGCGCTGGAGCAGTTTTGCCTTGAAGAATGAGCAAAAATCCCAGTGGCTAGATGTGCCAAGCTTATAGAGACACACCCCAAGAGACTTGCAGCTGTAATTGCTGCAAAAGGTGGATCTGCAAAGTATTGACTTTGGGGGGTGGGGGGGATAATTATGCACACTCAAGTTTTATTTTCTTATTTCTTGTTTGTTTCACAATAAAAACATATTTTGCATCTTCAGAGTGGTAGGCATGTTGTGTAAATCAAATGATACAAACCCCCCCAAAATCTATTTTATTTCCAGTTTGTAAGACAACAAAATAGGAAAAATGCCAAGGGGGGTGAATACTTTCGCAAGCCACTGTATATAGACAGATAAGTCACCAACAAGAAAATATACAGTAGCTAAAGGTATGATAATATGCTTGACTAACATGGTTCCAACAGGCACTATTTGTAAATATGGGTGTGATTGTACCAACCCTTTTTAGAGCTCAGGTGTCCTTGTCCTTGGGACACCAAGGGCATCGTGTACTTCCTCTCTGGCTAGGCTAGCTCATCCTGGATGGCCATTCATTCCTACGTCCTTCTATAATAACATTTCCATCACAAACTGAGCTAGGCTGGAAAAAACCGACACATTTCTGCCTCTGCTTTTTAAACAGGTCGTGTATTGCAGCAAACGCTATTTAAAAAAACCTTGTACAAGTCAATGCAGAGAGAGGAAGAGATCAGATGTGTACGGATGCCGGTGTAAAAAAAGCACACTGTATTTTCAAACTGCGACAGCTCAAGGGAAGTGGAGCTGTTAACGTATTCTGATGGTCAGTACCAAGGCCAGTACCAAGGCCAGTACTCCGATCCGTCTCTGGATCCACCCAGTGGAGGCTGACAAGGTTGGCTTCTATTTGATTCTGGGACGGCAGCGCGAAGATGAGGAGGCAACATACTGTAACATTCATCTGGACTCACTTTTCCTGTAGAAAAGCAGCTTTGGAAACCAGACAGATACACAGTTAGATGGACCAACGTTCTGAAATTGAGAGCTATGGAGAAAAAGATACAGACGGACAGACATACATCTATATTGGGATGTTACACACACACACACACACACACACACACACACACACACACACACACACACACACACACACACACACACACGCGCGCGCGCGTGCTGATTGCGCTGTGTTGTGATAGCAGCCTTCTTTCTCCTCACACACACCTGGGGCTCCTATGAGGTTGCTACGGGGTTGCTACGGCATAGCTGTCACGTCCGGTCGCCATGGCGAGGGATTGATGACACCCATTGGCTGCTGAAGATGTATACATCATGTCTGTCTAGGGCTGCAGTAACCAGATGGACCCTGACCATCCATTCTCTGTCAGGGACACAGCTGCCCTGCTCCGCCCAAACCCCCTCCCTCTTGGGGCACTAACAAGTCTTCACTGGTCCGTAGGAAGGTGGCAGGGATATATAGTGTGGGATATAAGGGTGGAGGGGGATGAGGGGGTGAAAGCATGCAAACTCAATCACAAGGTTTTCTGGGGAAGATGAGGCAATGTCTATTATAGTGGAGATTCTTTGCTACCAGGATTCTGGCTCGGCCAGATCAGCTTTACAAAAGTAGCCTTTATTTGTGTTTTTTCCTTTTCAAACAGCAAATGTGGATAAACAGTATCAATTGTGTTATGTACTTTCCAAGGCTTTGGGCTTTTTGAGTGAATACTCAGAAGAGAGAAATAATCTGATGATTCATTTTTTACTATTTCGTCAGCTACATCTTCGCCCAATGGCAGTTTTAAGACAGAGACCTTTCCCTTTGTTTGACAATGACAAACTGCAGTGTTCAGAGAAGGAATGCTTGCAGAAACATTCTCCAATATTCAATATTATAGTTTTGTGTTATTTATATTTGAATCAAAATGGTTATATACCCGATGTATTTGATGTATCATGATAAGTGCAAACAGAGCATAATGTGGATGTATGAGTGTGTGTACATGTGTGTTGTTTTGTGTGTGTGTGTATATGGGTCTATGCAGCTGTGTGTTTGCATCTGCCCCCCTGGGTATATGCGTGTGTACATATATGAGTGTGTGTGTTTGTGTGTTCATGTCTTGCAGGTGAGGGTTAGCGCATCTCCTGCCCGAGTTCATTGGTGCCCCCTATGAGGAGCGGAACGAGATCTCTAGATCTCTTAACACAGAGGGCCGTGTGGAGTTCTTCCCTGTCCACCCACTCCATTATAATAGTCTAGCTTAGTGTGACTGACAGAGCCTCTCTGTGCTGTGATTGAGTGTATCGATCTCCACCGCCGACCGCACTACTCCGGACACCACAGAGGAGGAGACCAACAATCAGATCCTTCACTCGCAGAAAAAGCCTTCCTCATCTTCCTTAATCATTCCGTCAATGATTAGCGGCAGGCTACTGAGGGGTCTGACAAAGACATCTCCCACTGAAAGGGTTTCTTTTATTTTTTACTTCCATTCCTCGACTATGCCGCCTGCCCCCTTTTTTTCATTGGCCTTTTTCTGTTGGAGTGGTGTGTGTGTGTGTGTGTGTGTGTGTGTGTGTGTGTGTGTGTGTGTGTGTGTGTGTGTGTGTGTGTGTGTGTGTGTGTGTGTTGGAAGGGAGGGAGGTTTAGAGATGGGACCCCTCCTCCTCACCGAATAACCCCACCCAGTTGTTTGCAAATCGCCAATCCCAAACTGCCCCTTCCTTCCGCCACACCCCATTGTGCAACACTCAATGAGCTGGCAGCGGTCCACGTCCATACCTTCCACAGTGCTCAGTCAAAGCTGTTTATCAGACAATGATCCTCCCTTTTTATCTGTAGTATTAGAGCTTATGTTTGTGGAAGCAAGATCTTGTGACTGATTAAGAGATGTGGACGGAGTGGGATTTCGATGATATTGTTATCAGATTATTACAGATCTTGCGGGATCTTGTTTGAGGAATAAACAGGGCAGTTTAGTTTAAACCCTACAGTTAACTGCATGAATTCCATTGGAAATCAATCTCTTGCTCTCAGTCCTTCGCAAGGCCTGTGTTTACACTCCTTATTCAACAGGAACAAAATAACATCACTTTCTCCTTCTGTTTACCAAATGTCTTGACCAAATGAATATCTCTCATTGGCCTTTCTGTTAACCTTTCATTTTACTCAGGAATAAGGTTCTACATTTTTCATCAGTATATTCATAGCTTGAAAATTTTGGTGGGAAAATCTCCACAAATATTTTGGTACATCATTTCCTTCAAGCTTATACGTGGCGGTTACAAATGTCAAAACATCTATTCAATGGCTTATCAATTTGCCGCGATTTACAGTGCGGACATACCATTGTACCACTGTTATGAAAAGCAGCAGAGAGGACTCCTATTGTGTGTCAACACAATCCCTCTCTCCTGAGTAGCTCTCCTACCACGACAATAGGCTCTTCTCTCTCCACATCAGCCCGGCCATTCCTCCACTTCTTCACTTATTTTCTTCACTCTTCGCTGATAGAATTGGACATTTGTCTCACTTTGGGTGGAAACTCAAGGTTGCAGCTCCTCTCGCCCACCTAACTTAGGTTTGATGAATACCCATTATCGCCCCACACTCTAACCACACGCAAGGCTGCGGAGGGGAGCAGATAAAAAAACAAAGCAGAAAGGTTTTAGCTATAGCTGCTACAAGCACTCGTGAGATCTCGCTGCATCTTAATTCCTCTCTTCCCCCGAGTCTGTTGAATAGGGAGGTTCAGAGGCAGCGACTATAGAGGGAAGCGGAGACAGAGGAAGAGCACTGGTCGAGTTAATTAACTGATTGGTTAAGTCGGTGGCTCAGTGACCGGAGTACGTCGCACTACTCACTGTTCAATCCTTTATTATTATTATGGCCGATTTAACCATTTGGATGACTACATGGTGATGATTAGTAGTCTAACACAAACACTATAGGGGACACACAGAAATATAAAATGCATTTGAACAATTCGTATTATCGATGTCATACTCAAGAATAGTCTTTGTTAGGCTACACTCTCCTTGTTTTGCCTTTTTTCTTTCCATATACAATTTTCCAGATGGGTGTGATATTATTATTTTCCAATTTACATTTAGATCTAGACGTGGAATAAATAGCATTTGTTCGACTGACTGAGAAGCGTTCCCTGGTTCGCTACGATAGGAAGTCTAGCACATGATTACACCATGGCCCTTCATCCAGGAGGAGAACACTAGTCGACAGCCCAAATGTGCCCATTTTCAATTACCTCCTATTAGGAATTTCAATATCAACCCGCACTAGAAAAGGCTTCTCAAGCCCACCCTCTAACCTACACACACACTCAATACAGACCCCAAATGGGCCACTGCGAGCCACTACGAGCCCGTAAAAACATGGCCACCATTGAAACGATACAGTTATGTCATTTTGGAGACGGGTAATTGAGTGGTACTCTTCTCAGAGGAGGACCCGGCTTCGTTCCCTCTCGATGAGTAGTGGGAGAAGATACAGGAAGGTAATCACTGCTTTTACAAGTTCCACTTCTTATGGATGGAGGCTGGTCCTTGTCTTTGGTGAAAGCAGCTCTTCAACTTCCTCCTTCAGAAACAATGTATTTCTAGCAAAGCCACAGGTATGTAGTCATGTTAGAGTCATCCTCTGTAGTTCCTATTTCGCTTCAACGGTGCGACCTATAAGTTGGTTTGGTTTGGTTTTGGAGGGCTGAGGGGGAGTGTCATTGCAAGTGCATAATCAAATAAGAGGAAGGAACATATGTAGGGTACGTGTATTATTAAGGCTTATATTTGCAAGCATCATTTTGAGCAGATGAGTACAGTACTGTCGGGTATACTTTGTGTTTTGGACAAGTTACCATGATGAGCAAAAAATGCTGCAAAATTACAAAATGGTTGTAGGACTAGGCTAACGTTATTAGGGGTTTTCCCTGGACATATTGAAAACACGTTGGACTAACAAACCAACCATTAACCAGACTGTGTGAGTGAGTAAACTGTGTAAGTACATAATGAGTGGCATCAGTCTTCACTAATGTCCTGCCGCCAGTCTATTCAGAGTGAAACCAGACAATGGCACCTTTCTCTGGGAAACCAGGGTGCATCACAAATATCACCCTATTCCCAATGAAGTGCACTACCTTTGACTCGGGCCCATAGGGCTCTAGTCAGAAGTAGTGCACTATATAGGGAATAGGGTGCCATTTGGGACTCATTTCAGGTTCTTCAGGAAGAAGGAGGGACTTGTCAGAATGCTGAATTTTGACACTTTAGCAAGCCTTTATGCATATAAAAACATCTGAATTATTGAATTCTCCATGCGGTCTATATTAATGGGCTTCATTTATTATAACAGGCTTTTTACAATTCATTTGTGCAAAATTCTACTTAAACTATCACAGGGCGCAAAAGGCATTAATTTCATGGAATGACACAGATATTTCTATCCTGCATGTATCCGTGTACAGTATGAAATACACGGTTTAGTAATAGCTGTTAACTCAGGTCCTGAGCAGTTCATTTTTGTTAAGAATATAACAGACTTGTTGGCAACATTGTTTAAATGGCACATCACATATGGTAGAGGAGCTAGGAGCTGTGAGACCCACTGTTGAATGTGATGGATAGTGAAAAGGCCTTCAGGCTAGCATCACTTTCAGGCAGTGTCTCTACTTATCCATGATTCATCTCCCATCTCCTCTCGCTCTCTCTCACTCTCTCTCTCACTCTCTCTCTCTGCCTATCTCTCTCTCTCTCTCTCTCTCTCTCTCTTGTTCTCTCTCGCTCTCTCTCTCTCTCTCTCTCTTGTTCTCTCTCTCTCTCTCTCTCTGCCTATCACACTCTCTCTGCTTCTCTCTCTCTCTCTCTCTCGCTCTCGCTCTTGCTCTCTCTCTCTCTCTCTGCCTATCACACACTCTCTTTCTCTGCTTCTCTCTCTCTCTCGCTCTCTCTTTATATTAATGCAACAACTACATTGGTGGGGAATGAGATGTGATATAACAGGTAAAATATAGATCAAAACGTTCAGATGCATTACAATATACTCCAACCCATTCTCTGATATTTCTATACAACCTGTGGATCAGCTGTGCATCTGCCCTGAAAGCTGGAACATATACAAAATGAAACTCTCCAAACGTGGCCTGTTGGAAATTATTGGAGTCTCACAGTGTTCAAGAATACCCGAGAAGTCTCATAGTGTTCCAGAATACCTGAGAAGTCTCACAGTGTTCCAGAATACCTGAGAAGTCTCATAGTGTTCCAGAATACCTGAGAAGTCTCACAGTGTTCCAGAATACCTGAGAAGTCTCACAGTGTTCCAGAATACCTGAGAAGTCTCACAGTGTTCCAGAATACCTGAGAAGTCTCACAGTGTTCCAGAATACCTGAGAAGTCTCATAGTGTTCCAGAATACCTGAGAAGTCTCACAGTGTTCCAGAATACCTGAGAAGTCTCACAGTGTTCCAGAATAACTGAGAAGTCTCACAGTGTTCCAGAATACCTGAGAAGTCTCACAGTGTTCCAGAATAACTGAGAAGTCTCACAGTGTTCCAGAATAGCTGAGAAGTCTCACAGTGTTCCAGAATACCTGAGAAGTCTCACAGTGTTCCAGAATACCTGAGAAGTCTCACAGGGTTCCAGAATACCGGAGAAGGAGGCAGGTTTCATGTTCCTGTCACGCAGGATTCCTACAGGACGTGGTCACGCCCACTCAGATCCCCCCCACCCCACACTGATGACAGACCAGCACGCTGTTTTATATACTCTGCATGGGAATGAAAGGAAAAAGAGGAGGAGGAGGAGGGTGGGAAGAAGAGGATGGGAGAAGGAAGTAGAGAGTGATGGAAGGAGGATGAGGGGACGAGGAAAGTATACAGGTGAAGAGGAGGGTGAGGATAAGTGAATGAACAGCAGCAAGAGGAGGGAGAAGAGGAGGATTAGGAGGAGGGGGAAAAAACGGTAGAGAGTGGGGTCTGGAGTTTTGATGGCGATGCCTTCAGGCTCCTCCAGGCGATAAGAATCACTGTCTTCTGAGAAGTCCCCAACGTCCTCGCTTAGCTTGGGCCCCTGGAGCGGAGAGGAAGAGAGGGGGCCCGCAGGCCGCTCTGTGATTATTAGGATTCACACTGGCTTTGGCAGCAGGTCTCCCTAGCCACGGACACCGCATATTTAGACCCAGGGATGGCTCCCTCTCCCCCCTGCTTGTTGTGAGGGAGGGCTGGGGAGACGGGAGCCATGCAACAGGACTGAGGAGCAAAGGGCTCAGATGGAGAGTTGGATTTCAACTACATTTACATCGACATTCACTATACTATACAATTCTCTGTGTAAGAGAGCTGCTTGGAATGTGCTGTTGTTGTTGCGTTGGACATTTGTTCTGTTGTTACTGTATGATATGATATATGTTGTTTTCTCAGAAGATGACGTTTGTGATTCATTCTGTATGATTCAGCCCTATTCAGATGAGTCGGAAGGCCTTTCATTGCTGTTTTGAATAATACCTATGCTGTGACCATTAACTGGTTGTCATTGTGTGTTTAAACAAATGGCATAAATACAGGATGGGGTTCTTGTCTTCCACGTGATGTAAGTGGCTCAGGTGGTTAGAAAAGGACACCCCAAAACATCCCTCACGTCCCTCGCCTTCCCCCCTCCACCTCCAGCTACACAGCTGTTGTGCTGGTATCGATTTCTCCGGCCTCACTCTTTCCCCAGCATCGTTATATAGGCCAGGGGAACGACCATTGGGCCCAGCCAACAGCCTAGCAGATGGACAAACCTTTACCCGGCTCCTTCAGAACAGCAGTAGATGTCACGTTCTGACCTTAGTTCCTTTGTTGTGTCTTTGTTTTAGTTTGGTCAGGGCGTGAGTTGGGGTGGGTAGTCTATGTTCGTTTTTCTATGTTGCGTTTATGTGTTTGGGAGAGGTGTGAGTGGTATGCACCAGATCTCCAGTGGTCACCCACAGCCCGGTTCAAGGAGTGGGAGGAGTGGTGCCAAGGCTGCGCACCAGGGCTCCAGTGTTCCCCCACAGCACGGTCCATGCAATGCCTCCTCCAAGCACCAGGCCTCCTGTAGGTCTCCCCAGCCTGGTGGGTTCTGTGGCAGCCCCACGCACTAGGCTGTCTCTCCGTCTCCTCGCTGCAGGTCCGCCCGTCTGTCCTGAGCTGCCAGAGCCGCCCGTCTGTCCTGAGCTGCCGGAGCCGTCCGTCTGTCAGGAGCAGCCGGAGCCGCCTGTCAGTCAGGAGCTGCCAGAGCCACCCGTCTGTCCGGTGCTGCCGGAATCTCCGGTCCATTCGGGGCCCGCTGCTACGGTCCTCAGTCCGAGATCGGCGGCGAGGGTCGCCGCACTAAAGGCGCCACTGAGGTGGGGAAAGAAGCGGGCAAAGACTATGGTGGAGTGGGGTCCACGTCCCGCGCCAGAGCCACCACCAAGGACAGACGCCCACCCAGACCCTCCCCTATAGGTTCAGGTTTTGCGGGGGGGTACTGTCAGGTTCTGACCTTATTCCCTTTGCTATGTCTTTGTTTTAGTTTGGTCAGGGTGTGAGTTGGGGTGGGTAGTCTATGTTCATTTTTCTATGTTGCGTTTATGTGTTTGGCCTTGTATGGTTCTCAATCAGAGGCAGGTGTCGTTTGTTGTCTCTGATTGAGAATCATCCTTAGGTAGCCTTTTCCCACCTGTGTTTTGTGGGTGATTCTTTTCTGTTCAGTGTTTTTTCATTTCACCGTACAGGACTGTTCGTTTGTCGTTTTGTTCAGTGTTCAGTTATTTTATAAAAATTATGGACACTTACCACGCTGCGCATTGGTCCTCCTCGCCTTCTCACAACGAATATCATTACAGTAGATGGATGGAACACTCCTTCTAGGCCCGGGGAGAGAGAGAGAGACCCAGAGAGAGACTCAGAGAGACAGTGTAGTCTTTTTAATTGTTTGTGGTGTTAGTTGGCCTGGCTCTATAGACTCCACGCTGCAGGCTGGTTCTCAGGGGACCGGCACCCGAAAGCAGGTCGTGACCCCGGTGCTAGCGGTGGAGCCTGACACACGGCAGGATCGAACTCAGGTACATATCAATTAACTCCCCAATTAACAGACACAAACAGAGATGCTGGGCCCAGATACTGAAGGGACAGGACAGGAAGCTGGGTGCAGGAGAACAACACTGAGCTGTTTGTCTATATGGAACCAGTATGCTCTTAAGGGCTGTTCAGCTCTAGCCGAGGTGACATTGATTGTGAATGGAGCATTGGTCTTGAGAGGGCAGGTACATGAAGGTTAAGAGATAGACTCAATCTGGCCATTAGGAAATATATGCTTCAGCTAGTGTTCCAGAAGCTTTTTTGTCAAAGAATGGCCAATAAATTTAGCCGACATATTGAGCTTGTAGACTACAGCCTATAAAGGACAATGTTGCTATGCTAAAAGCTGAAACATTGTTTACCATGTGAAGATGCTCTTTAAAATACAATCTATGCACTTTATAGTCACTCTATGTGACAGGAGGTTGGGTACTCAGTTAAGAAGCACTGCCATTTCTGTGGGACATTCAATGCCCACGTCTGTTGTTTGGAAAGGCCTGTCTGTCAGGGAAGCACATCTCCTGGTACAGAGGAGAGGGTCATGTGGCTGACAGTGCTCAACTAGTAGTTATGGCAGCCCTGCCACGGCTCACTGACTCCACACAGTCACAAGGAAGGAGATGAGAATCATCAACGGTGTCCTCTTCTGCTCCCCACACACAGGCACGGTCGTGCGTGGCACACACACAGAAAGACAGACATGCATGGACGGATGCATGTCCCACCCAAGCACACACATACTAACAGACACGCGCACATATATGCACCAAAGTAACCCACAGGCAAACACCTTGACTTTGTCTATCAAAATACAAATAAAAATGGCTTGAAATACCTCATCAATATGCCGTAATGAATCAGAAGTATTTAACTTTTACTTTTGCCATTTTCACGGTAAACCACTACACTTTTAAGGCCTTTATATTAATTCAATTGTTTAAGCCAGGCTGTGGCGTAGTCGGCAGACTGCTATCAGACTGAAAATATGTCTCACCCCATGAGTGAATGCCCCAGTTATTAAGAAAAGCCAACAGTCCTTTAATCTCCTTTACTACTTAATGCTCCCAACTAAACGCTCCAGTGTGGAAGGCAGCGAAGCCTTCAAGTATGAAACATGAATATCTGCACTCAGGGGTTGGCCAATAAACTCTATTATAATGCATCGGGATCTATCTGGGGACCACTTTGCACATGGTTCTAAATGTATCATATCATCGCTGTTCGAGACATGACTTCACAATCTTGTGATGTAAGTATTATTGCAATTCATGAAATTCAAATACTTATGTTGGGCCGTTAATTTCAACTGTAAGCCGCAGGGAGAGAGATTTACAACTGGATGCTGTGTGGAGTTGAGGGTCGTTTTAATTTTCTTCCATTAAAGGAGTCAGTAGAAAGAGGGAGAGAAAAGGGGGGGAGGATTGAGCCGTTGCGAGGTGTGACTGGCTGTCTTACTCTGAACTTCCCTATCCATGTCACTGAGGCATTTACTTACATCTGTTTGAATTGCAAAGGTCACATTCCTACACATTTACATGTAGTTGTGATCAAGCAGCTATCCTAGTTAAGGCAGGCTTCTCCTGGCCTCCTGGTGTAGCTTGCTCTGTAGCAAAGCGCTGCATTTTTAATGAGCATTCTATAGTTTTGTTTCCTGTTACGTCCTGAAGGAATCGCGCTACACACACTCTCATGCCTGACAAGACGTGTGTCCTTGTAAGACATTAGAACAGGAACACACAGTGTCCTGGGGTCAAGACAAACAGACAAAGTTCTCTGTTTCAAACTGGCATCATCAGCCACTAGATTAAAGAACCCACAGTGGAAGCTCATGGGTGTTGTGGCCAGCCTATCACAAAACCACATGTCTTCTCAAATCAACCAATAACAGATGATTTCACCCTTGTTAGTGGTAGAAATGATTGTTTGAAGGTTTTAGCCACTGTTACTGTTGCATTCACAAAGTGCGGAAAGAATACACGTGAAGGGCAACATCGTCTTTCAAATTCATTTGTGCTGCTGAAGTTTTACGGTATCTTTTCACAGATCTGTGCTCTTCTGCGTGATTAAAACGTCCCCCTCAGTGATTGCCTTGCAGACAAATCAGCTCATTCTATACCTGCACTGCACCTCCACTTCAAGCCGTGCTCATCCTCCAAAACATTGTCTGGACGGGGATTTCCCGACGGCCTCACCTTAACCCACAATAATCTCCCATAAGTGGCCTGTGATCTCACATTAGCAGTCATTTGTCGGATGACGCGGGCCAATGCTACGGGTTCAAACTGAAATTGGAAATGCCTCAGTGCGCCCCAACAGCCCAGCTGTAGCCTCTCTTTACTCTCTGTAACCCAGGCCAAGATACCATTATCTTCAAGGTATTCTAGGAGAAAGGGCTTCTGAATCTTTTGGTCATTTCAACTGTTTTGGTGAGCTCTTTGTTATCTCTCCAAGGTTCTTTCATTCATGTTCAGGCTCCGAGAGGAATATTTTTAATGAGCACAGATGCAATTCAGAAGTCATTTTGCAGAGAGGCTGGAGAATGAAATCCAGCGGGGTTTTTGAATGTCGTCTCTGGTAGCCAATAGCACTATGGAAAGAAAGGCGTAGCCTAGACTCCATACAGTATGTGCCTTGGGTCCTTTTCTACAGACAGCCTTATGACAGCATGATAATCATCATGAGACTGTGAGTCGTTTAAAAATCAAAAACAAATGAAAATAGAATCAACTGGAACACTCTCCACTCATACAAGGAACATATACACTTGAGTTCAAAAATTTGGGGTCACTTAGAAATGTCCTTGTTTTTGAGGCCAGCGTCCCGGAGTTGCCTCTTCACTGTTGACGTTGATTGACACTGGTGTTTTGCCTCCCACTCCTCTTTCTATTCTGGTTAGAGACAGTTTGAGCTGTTCTGTGAAGGGAGTAGTACAGTACACAGCGTTGTACGAGATCTTCAGTTTCTTGGCAATTACACAACTAGTCTAAAGAACGCCAGTTTTATTGCTTCTTTAATCAGGACAACAGTTTTCAGCTGTGCTAACATAATCACAAAGGGGTTTTCTAATGATCAATTAGCCATTTAAAATGATAAACTTGGATTAGCTAACACAACGTGCCTTTGGAACACAGGAGTGATGGTTGCTGATAATGGGCCTCTGTACACCTATGTAGATATTCCATTAAAAATCAGCTGTTTCCAGCTACAATAGTCATTTACAACATTAACAATGTCTACAATGTATTTCTGATCAATTTGATGTTATTTTAATGGGGGAAAAATGTGCTTTTCTTTAAAAAACAAGGACATTTCTAAGTGACCCCAAACTTTTGAACGGTAATGTATGTTTCTGGTGAAATGTATTATCACTGATTATCACTATAGCAACATTATTTTTCTTTATTTAATCACATTGTATCTACTCCTAGTGTTGCAACACCATTGTTGTTGTGGTTGTGTCTGTATACACATGGTACAGTGTGGACACAGTAGTAGGACACTATCTGAAGACCAGGTACCTTCCCGCTGTGGACCTGCAGCAGTGTTGTACTTTAAGCCCTGTTGAACAGCAGTCTTCATTGGGCCTCAGATATCTGATAGAGTCCATCCAAGTGGAGCGCTATTGAATCAGGAGAGTAAACCTCAGGGACATGGTCTAGCACACCCTGCTATATATATATACACTGCTCAAAAAATAAAGGGAACACTTAAACAACACAATGTAACTCCAAGTCAATCACACTTCTGTGAAATCAAACTGTCCACTTAGGAAGCAACACTGATTGAAAATAAATTTCACATGCTGTTGTGCAAATGGAATAGACAACAGGTGGAAATTATAGGGAATTAGCAAGACACCCCCAATAAAGGAGTGGTTCTGCAGGTGGTGACCACAGACCACTTCTCAGTTCCTATGCTTCCTGGCTGATGTTTTGGTCAATTTTGAATGCTGGTGGTGCTGTCACTCTAGTGGTAGCATGAGACGGAGTCTACAACCCACACAAGTGGCTCAGGTAGTGCAGCTCATCCAGGATGGCACATCAATGCGAGCTGTGGCAAGAAGGTTTGCTGTGTCTGTCTGCGTAGTGTCCAGAGCATGGAGGCGCTACCAGGAGACAGGCCAGTACATCAGGAGACGTGGAGGAGGCCGTAGGAGGGCAACAACCCAGTAGCAGGACCGCTACCTCCGCCTTTGTGCAAGGAGGAGCAGGAGGAGCACTGCAAAATGACCTCCAGCAGGCCACAAATGTGCATGTGTCTGCTCAAACGGTCAGAAACAGACTCCATGATGGTGGTATGAGGGCCCGACGTCCACAGGTGGGGGTTGTGCTTACAGCCCAACACCGTGCAGGACGTTTGGCATTTGCCAGAGAACACCAAGATTGGCAAATTTGCCACTGGCGCCCTGTGCTCTTCACAGATGAAAGCAGGTTCACACTGAGCACATGTGACAGACGTGACAGAGTCTGGAGACGCCATGGAGAACGTTCTGCTGCCTGCAACATCCTCCAGCATGACCGGTTTGGCGGTGGGTCAGTCATGGTGTGGGGTGGCATTTCTTTGGGGAGCTGCACAGCCCTCCATGTGCTCGCCAGAGGTAGCCTGACTGCCATTAGGTACCGAGATGAGATCCTCAGAGAGACCATATGCTGGTGCGGTTGGCCCTGGGTTCCTCCTAATGCAAGACAATGCTAGACCTCATGTGGCTGGAGTGTGTCAGCAGTTCCTGCAAGAGGAAGGCATTGATGCTATGGACTGGCCCGCCCATTCCTCAGACCTGAATCCAATTGAGCACATCTGGGACATCATGTCTCGCTCCATCCACCAACACCACGTTGCACCACAGACTGTCCAGGAGTTGGCGGATGCTTTAGTCCAGGTCTGGGAGGAGATCCCTCAGGAGACCATCCACCACTTCATCAAAAGAATGCCCAGGCGTTGTAGGGAGGTCATACAGGCACGTGGAGGCCACACACACTACTGAGCCTCATTTTGACTTGTTTTAAGGACATTACATCAAAGTTGGAGCAGCCTGTTGTGTGGTTTTCCACTTTAATTTTGAGTGTGACTCCAAATCCAGACCTCCATGGGTTGATAAATTTGATTTCCATTGATCATTTTTGTGTGATTTTGTTGTCAGCACATTCAACTATGTAAAGAAAAAAGTATAATAAGTATAAGTATTAGTATAACTATTATAATAAGTATAATAATAAGAATATTTCATTCATTCAGATCTAGGATGTGTTATTTTATGGTTCCCTTTATTTTTTTTGAGCAGTGAATATATATATTATACATATATATATACATATACACACACACACGCTGAACATACACAGCCCCTTGCTAATTGTGTAGACACATTGGTGACCATGAGATGTTGTGGAGTGCTGCTGTCTGTGCTGCACCAAGCAAAGTAAATATAATACTGTGCTCTCTGTGACCTGTAACCCCCTCGCTGTAACAGCAGGAGGTACACATTCCCATACTGTATGAGCTAGACCTGCAGTGAACTTGTAATAACGCATCACTGAAATACTATATCTCTAAGGACCAAGATGCACAATCCTATAATGTACTAGAACGTTACCTAAAAAAGGTTGAAATTACACATACATTTGGGGCAAGTCAGGATTTGACCCTAATTGAAAGATTTGAGTGTGATACTGTCAAGACAATCATTCACTCACACATTGTTTTATCCCTTGAGATGTTGACCCATTACCAGGCAGAGAATATACAAGATGCCAACTGTTTCAAAGGACTGCACCACGTCTGCCAAATGGCATATATTACTGTTGTTATCATATGAAAAGGCCAGAGCAGGACTGCATCATGTGAAAAGGCCAGGCCAGAGCAGGACTGCATCATGTGAAAAGGCCAGGCCAGAGCAGGACTGCATCATGTGAAAAGGCCACGCCAGAGCAGAACTGCATCATGTGAAAGGCCAGGCCAGAGCAGGACTGCATCATGTGAAAAGGGTCAGGCCAGAGCAGGACTGCATCATGTGAAAAGGGTCAGGCCAGAGCAGGACTGCATCATGGGAAAGGGCCAGGCCAGAGCAGAACTGCATCATGTGAAAAGGCCAGGCCAGAGCAGAACTGCATCATGTGAAAGGCCAGGCCAGAGCAGGACTGCATCATGTGAAAAGGGTCAGGCCAGAGCAGGACTGCATCATGTGAAAAGGGTCAGGCCAGAGCAGAACTGCATCATGGGAAAGGGCCAGGCCAGAGCAGAACTGCATCATGTGAAAGGCCAGGCCAGAGCAGGACTGCATCATGTGAAAAGGGTCAGGCCAGAGCAGGACTGCATCATGTGAAAAGGGTCAGGCCAGAGCAGAACTGCATCATGGGAAAGGGCCAGGCCAGAGCAGAACTGCATCATGTGAAAAGGCCAGGCCAGAGCAGAACTGCATCATGTGAAAAGGCCAGGCCAGAGCAGAACTGCATCATGTGAAAAGGCCAGGCCAGAGCAGAACTGCATCATGTGAAAAGGACAGAGCAGAACTGCATCATGTGAAAAGGACAGAGCAGAACTGCATCATGTGAAAAGGACAGAGCAGAACTGCATCATGTGAAAAGGACAGAGCAGAACTGCATCATGTGAAAAGGCCAGGCCAGAGCAGAACTGCATCATGTGAAAAGGCCAGGCCAGAGCAGAACTGCATCATGTGAAAAGGCCAGAGCAGAACTGCATCATGTGAAAAGGCCAGGCCAGAGCAGAACTGCATCATGTGAAAGGCCAGGCCAGAGCAGGACTGCATCATGTGAAAAGGGTCAGGCCAGAGCAGGACTGCATCATGTGAAAAGGGTCAGGCCAGAGCAGAACTGCATCATGGGAAAGGGCCAGGCCAGAGCAGAACTGCATCATGTGAAAGGCCAGGCCAGAGCAGGACTGCATCATGTGAAAAGGGTCAGGCCAGAGCAGGACTGCATCATGTGAAAAGGGTCAGGCCAGAGCAGAACTGCATCATGGGAAAGGGCCAGGCCAGAGCAGAACTGCATCATGTGAAAAGGACAGAGCAGAACTGCATCATGTGAAAAGGACAGAGCAGAACTGCATCATGTGAAAAGGACAGAGCAGAACTGCATCATGTGAAAAGGACAGAGCAGAACTGCATCATGTGAAAAGGCCAGGCCAGAGCAGAACTGCATCATGTGAAAAGGCCAGGCCAGAGCAGAACTGCATCATGTGAAAAGGACAGAGCAGAACTGCATCATGTGAAAAGGACAGAGCAGAACTGCATCATGTGAAAAGGACAGAGCAGAACTGCATCATGTGAAAAGGACAGAGCAGAACTGCATCATGTGAAAAGGCCAGGCCAGAGCAGAACTGCATCATGTGAAAAGGACAGAGCAGAACTGCATCATGTGAAAAGGACAGAGCAGAACTGCATCATGTGAAAAGGACAGAGCAGAACTGCATCATGTGAAAAGGACAGAGCAGAACTGCATCATGGGAAAAGGCCAGGCCAGAGCAGAACTGCATCATATGAAAAGGCCTAGATAGGAGACAGAGAGCCATGGCGGTCAATGACGCCAGCACTCTCCCACTCTCAATTAAGGACGAACTCAAGAATAGACCTTTCAAGTAGTTAATTAGATGAAGCCAGTCGTTCATTCAGCGGAAGACTTCGCCACAAACAATGAGGTGGTTACCAGCCATGAGCGGCGTTCAAAAAAAATATGGCTTATCACCATGGAGATGTGAGTTGGCTTCGATATCCCAACGTAAAAAGAGTCGTCAGGTTGAAATGCAGATAGGATGTCATTATAATTTTTGGGGGCCTAATGATGGTCATTATGTGCCAGCCCTGATTGAATTCCATTTGTTAGTTCCACATTTGAGCCGAGTTGGAATAATTACCATTTAAGTGTCTCCATTAAAATTAATGTAAAATTGTTCATGGCCCAGACGTCTCTGGCTTTTTTGAGACTAACATGTTATTCTTTGATTGAGAACTGTTAAGAGGATGTACTTTAGTTTTAGTTATAATATAGAATGAAGGAGAATGTGAAATGGACAGGTGGTTTTATGTTGATTTAATTTGAATACATTTAAATTATTGCATAGTGTTAAATCAAATATCATATTAATTAATGTAATTTAATCATTAAAGCATACCACATGGAAAACGTTAGACTATTTAAATGTCTGCAATGATGAATTTACTGTGTTAAATGAGGCCTCACCTCCTGGTTACACCCGTGCATCCCGCTAAGGCAGAGGTGTTGCTAACATTTACGATAGCAAATTTCAATTTACAAAAAAAAACAATGACGTTTTCGTCTTTTGAGCTACTAGTCATGAAATCTATGCAACCTACTCAATCACTTTTTATAGCTACTGTTTACAGGCCTCCTGGGCCATATACAGCATTCCTCATTGAGTTCCCTGAATTCCTATCGGACCTTGTAGTCATAGCAGATAATATTCTAATTTTTGGTTACTTTAATATTCACATGGAAAAGTCCACAGACCCAATCCAAAAGGCTTTCGGAGCCATCATCGACTCAGTGGGTTTTGTCCAACATGTCTCTGGACCTACTCACTGTCACAGTCATACTCTGGACCTAGTTTTGTCCCATGGAATAAATGTTGTGGATCTTAATGTTTTTCCTCATAATCCTGGACTATCGGACCACCATTTTATTATATTTGCATTGCAACAAATAATCTGCTCAGACCCCAACCAAGGAGCATCAAAAGTGCTATAAATTCTCAGACAACACAAAGATTCCTTGATGCCCTTCCAGGACAAAAATCAGTAACTGAGGAACTTAATTTAACCTTGCGCAATACCCTAAACGGACCCCTAAAAACTAAAATCATTTGTCATAAGAAACTAGCTCCTTCGTATACAGAAAAAAAACAGAGCTCTGAAGCAAGCTTCCAAAAAATTGGAACGGAAATGGCGCCACAACAAACTGGAAGTCTTCCGACTAGCTTGGAATGACAGTACCGTGCAGTATCGAAGAGCCCTCACTGCTGCTCATCATCCAATTTTTCCAACTTATTTGAGGAAAATAAGAACGATCTGAAATGTATTTTTGATACTGTCGCAAAGTTAACTAAAAAGCAGCATTCCCTAAGTGAGGATGGCTTTCACTTCAGTAGTAATAAATTCATGAACTTTTTTGAGGAAAAGATCATGATTATTGGAAGGCAAATTACGGACTCCTCTTTAAATCTGCGTATTCCTCCAAAGCTCAGTTGTCCTGAGTCTGCACAACTCTGCCAGGACCTCAAGCTGCATACTGGACCCTATTCCAACTAAACTACTGAAAGAGCTGCTTCCTGTGCTTGGCCCTCCTATGTTGAACATAATAAATGGCTCTCTATCCACCGGATGTGTACCAAACTCACTACAAGGGGCAGTAATAAAGCCTCTCTTGGAAAAGCCAAACCTTGACCCAGAAAACATAAAAAACTATTGGCCTATATCGAATCTTCCATTCCTCTCAAAAATGTTAGAAAAGGCTGTTGCACAGCAGCTCACTGCCTTCCTGAAGACAAACAATGTATACGAAATGCTTCAGTCTGGTTTTAGACCCCATCATAGCACTGAGACTGTACTTGTGAAAGTGGTAAATTACCTTTTAATGGCATCAGACCGAGGCTCTACATCTGCCCTCGTGCTCCTAGACCTTAGTGCTGCTTTTGATACCACCAATCACCACATTCTTTTGGAGAGACTGGAAACCCAAATTGGTCTACACGAACAAGTTCTGGCCTGGTTTAGATCTTATCTGTCAAAAAGATATCAGTTTGTCTCGGTGGATGGTTTGTCCTCTGACAAATCAACTGTCAATTTCGGTGTTCCTCAAGGTTCCGTTTTAGGACCACTATTGTTTGCACTATATATTTTACCTCTTGGGGATGTCATTTGTAAACGTAATGTTAACTTTCACTGCTATGAGGATGACACACAGCTGTACATTTCAATGAAACATGGTGAAGCCCCAAAATTGCCCTCGCTAGAAGCCTGTGTTTCAGACATAAGGAAGTGGATGGCTGCAAACGTTCTACTTTTAAACTCGGACAAAACAGAGATGCTTGTTCTAGGTCCCAAGAAACAAAGATATCTTCTGTTGAATCTGACAATTAATCTTGATGGTTGTTCAGTCGTCTCAAATAAAACTGTGAAGGACCTCGGCGTTACTCTGGACCCTGATCTCTCTTTTGACTAACATATCAAGACTGTTTCAAGGACAGCTTTTTTCCATCTACGTAACATTGCAAAAATCAGAAACTTTCTGTCCAAAAATGATTAAGAAAAATTAATCCATGCTTTTGTTATTTCTAGGTTAGACTACTACAATGCTCTACTTTCCGGCTACCCGGATAAAGCACAAAATACATTTCAGTTAGTGCTAAATACGGCTGCTAGAATCCTGACTAGAACCAACAAATTTTATCATATTACTCCAGTGCTAGCCTCCCTACACTGGCTTCCTGTTAAGGCAAGGGCTGATTGCAAGGTTTTACTGCTAACCTACAAAGCATTACCTGGGCTTGCTCCTACCTATCTTTCTGATTTAGTCCTGCCGTACATACCTACACGTATGCTACAAGATGCATGCCTCCTAATTGTCCTTAGAAATTCTAAGCAAACAGCTGGAGGCAGGGCTTTCTCCTATAGAGCTCCATTTTTATGGAATGGTCTGCCTACCAATGTGAGAGACACAGACTCGGTCTCAACCTTTAAGTCTTTACAGAAGACTCATCTCTTCAGTGGGTCATATGATTGAGTGTAGTCTGGCCCAGGAGTGTGAAGGAGGAACGGAAAGGCTCTGGAGCAACGAACCACCCTTGCTGTCTCTGCCTGGCCGGTTCCCCTCTTTCCACTGGGATTCTCTGTCTCTAACCCTATTACAGGGGCTGAGTCACTGGCTCTGTCGCAGCCAGCCGCGACCGGGAGGTCCGAGGGGCGACGCACAATTGGCGTAGCGTCGTCCGGGTTAGGGAGGGTTTGGCCGGTAGGGATATCCTTGTCTCATCACGCACTAGCGATTCCTGTGGCGGGCCGGGCGCAGTGCACGCTAACCAGGTTGCCAGGTGCACGGTGTTTCCTCCGACACATTGGTGCGGCTGGCTTCCGGGTTGGATGCGGCTTGGTTGGGTTGTGTTTCGGAGGACGCATGGCTTTCGACCTTCATCTCTCCCGAGCCCGTACGGGAGTTGTAGCGATGAGACAAGATAGTAACTACTAACAATTGGATACCACGAAATTGGGGAGAAAAGGGGGTAAAAAAAATAAGAAACAAAAAAAAGGAATAAGGCTGGAACGTAACAAAATGTGGAAGTGGTCTGGATACTTTCCCTAATGCACTGTGTTGACTTCACTATGCATGCTTAACAAGTCTGACCTTATCATGTATGGATTAGACTGCAATCTAATTGGCAAACACTTCTCAATGTGATCATCTTTCCACTATGCTCTGAGTGATCCACTGTGCTGTATTGATGCCATGTGCTGTATTATAAATAATCCAATCAACAGCAGCAACGACACTTATTAGCTACCACCTGAAATCTGACTGACACAACATGTCTGCATGTTTATGAAAAGGACATGTTTTGTCTGTCTGGTTTCGCAGGCCTAAAAAGCATGTTTCTATCGTGCAGCAATAACAAACAGCAGCATGTATGTTGTCCTTGCCCGCTGCAGTGGGAGTCCTCTCATGAGCCTGTCCACCTGAGTGGATGTAAGTGTGTGTTTGTGTAGCAGGCAGCGTTAACACACACGCACATGCACACACACACACACACACACGTGCACACACACTCCCCTAATACAGCCATTCCCTTGCACATTCACACTGCAGCAGCAGCGGGCGGCCAGCCTACCAATGCACTCGGTGAGGGGATTTGGCCAGCACCTAATCAATCAATGACAGATTACCTCGAAAGCCACTTCCACAGCCATTAAGGCAGGACAAATGCAGAAATGCAACTGAACAACTTGGAGTTTTAAGCCAACAGTGGGACTTCCTGGTTATTTGTCAAAGTCACTACTGCTGAGCCGCATGACTGGGTGCACAGAATGAGTGTGTGGGGCGACTCACGTAGCAGACAGAGGCAAACCAACCAGGCGGGAGAGAGAGCGAGTGTGTGTGTGCCTGAATGTGTGTGTGTGTGGGTGTGTGCGCGCGCTCGTGTGTCTCTATGTGTTTGCGCCTCTATAGCCGTGACTCAGTGGGCCCAGTGGCGTTTACAGTAAATCACATTGCCTTTATTGCCAGATTTAGTAGCTTATTCTCAATAGGCTCCGTTCAATCTAAGCTCCGACCCATCAGGGTCTTAGTCTCAGTCCATAAAGGACAGCAGACCACACACCAGCAGAGACACACAGACCTTTCAGCCTGTCTACTCAGTCTATTTACTTCCTGATTCTCTGAACACTAGGCACTATGGAACAGTGACTGGGTTTCATTGTAAATACTCTCATTTTTCTCCCTTAGGCTTTCATTGCTTTTTGAGGGGGTTCTTTTTATATCAGTGTTCTCTATTCACTGGGGGTTTCTATGCAATGTAACTGCACTTAATAAGACACACCAACACAATCTTATTTCACATAGGTACTATTATCAAGGGAACGTATTGTATTGTAGGGAATTTAGAAAGGTGAGATTTTTATGTTAGATTTCAGCTTCATTCAAATTGTACTTGACATCTTTATTTGTTAATAAGAATGGCAGGTTAAATGTTTGCATAATGATTTATAAATGAGGAATACAATTATATCTGTGATTTGAGGATTATAGACATCAAGGAAAGAAAATAGATTTGTATTCTTAATGTATGTAAAACACATTCTCTCAATTTAAATGTTTGATCTGTGTGACAGTTGATAAAACTACTTTGCCTTTATACAAAGCTGCTTGTTTTGTTTTTAAGGACGAGAAGCATCTCAAATTAAGCTTTTTAAGATGTTTTTGGATCCGGCACTTCAGTGGCCTACTAAATAATGCATAATCCAATCATAATATGACACCAGACAATGTTTTTCTTTTCATTTTCAGGATGACTGGGGAAAAAAAACAGACATTCCTCCTGTAATTGATGTAAAACAAAAGTACAGCTTGTGGTCTTGAAGTGATGAAGGGTGACATCAAAGTCCTCGGGCGGAGGGGCTGTAATCCAGACAGTCACGTGACTAGGAACCCCTTCTCTAACCCCTGTGAGTGTAAGGAAGGAAAAACGTTGTCAACGTCGAGGGCGTGCATGTGTGTGTGCGTCACCAAATGTCACATGCATGTGTGTGTCGACGTGTGTGTGTGGTAGGATGGAAACAAGGAGGGTGGAGCGAACGTCTACTGTGGGTTTAGCATCACTGTACACCCCCTCCTATTCAATTAAGAGCTAAAGCTCATTAGTGGCAGCACCACATCATTACCTCTGAAATGGTTAATGACTTCAAATCCATTTAGATTAATGTAGCAGTAAAATCACGGCTAGGCCTGCTCAAATTCAACAAGGCCATGCTTACACATACAGTATACACACACACACACGCACACACACACACACACACACACACAGTCTATCTAGCCTATCCATTACTCTTAGGGAATCATGTTGGTGGTGGCGGACTGAGCTTTCTTGCAAATTCCCTTTCAAATTGGACTTGTGGTTAATTTGAAAACTAAATCCGAATGATAGATGACTTTGGGAGATTCGTACACTAGGTGGTATTTTACCGATTAGTGTCAAATATTTCATGCCATCGTTGAATATTCAGTATCCCCTGAATTGCTGTCTTCACTGCAATTTGCAAATTAGATGCAAATATTCTGCCTACCACAGGAGGGTATTTTATGTGTGGAGACTACACACTACTTTCTACATCAAGTCTGAAGTACTCTAGGTACTCCACCATTTCCTGCAAAAAAAATAATAGTGTAGTGGATCAAACGGAAAGGGACAAAGATATTACGCAAGTAGGGAGAAACCAACACAATTCGGAAGAAATTTCGGAGTGTATGTGAAGTGTGGATATTATAGGGGAAGAAAAGGAGACAAATGTCATGTGTCCTGCCTGCTGACACAAGGACAAAAGGTGTGTGTGTCCTTGCGTGCGTATTTTCATGTATGTGTGTGCACTGTATGTGTATGCATGTGTTTGTGTATTTTTGTGTGTATTTTGTGTGTTTGTATATGTGTGTATTTGTGTGTGTGTGTGT